>NC_133651.1:172665677-172874591 GCF_009905375.1 Apium graveolens
AAAAATATGAATTTTTATTCGGATGATTATTTGAATGATTTGATGATTGCATGTTGTAGAGCTTGTTTTCCTGATGATTTTGATATATTATATGACTGATTTGGAGTTCAATAAAATGTTCAAATTGAGTTTGATTTTCGAATTTTGAAATTAGGGTTTATAGCCCATACGAATGTTCTTAATTGAAATTTAGGGCTTTTGATTTAGGGGTTATTAGTTGTTGATATATAGTGGGTTGTGTTCCTTATAATATTTGCAATCGATTTGTATATAACTCGTTAACAGAGGATTCGTGAATCAAAGGGAGTTGTATTTTTAAAGTTACGTCGAGTTTGCCGGAAACCGGCGAACTTCTCGGCCAAATTCCGGCGAACTCAGGGATGGGTTGTGTGATTTGATGGCATGGTTATGCTCCTGGTATTGTGTAATTACGATCTAGAGGTGTTGGTGGGGTGAGGACGCCGTAATCGTCTTCTCCGGCGAGACATAACGTTTTCCGGCGACCCCCCTTGCAAAATTACAGTTTGGTACCTTAACTATTGGGGACGATGCAGATTAGTCCCTGAGGTTTCCAGAAGTTTCAAAATTAGGATTCCTGTTTTAAAAATGATTAAAAATCCTATTTTCTATTTATTTTAATTATAAAAATTAGTTTTTAATTTCTGAAAATTCCAAAAATTATTATTTTAATTCAAAAAATTATTTTTAATTCAAAAAATTATTTTTAATTCAAAAAATTATTTTTATTTCAAAAATAAATCTGAATTAATTAGTTAATTAGTTTTAGTTAATAATTAATTAATTAATTGGTCAATTAATTCGAAAATTAATTGATTAATTGACTTAATTAATTATTAATTGATTTTAATTAATTATTTAATTAGATTTAATTATTTAAAAATGATTTAAAAATTCAGAAAAATAGTTTCGAGCTTTAAAATAATATTTTAAATTGTTTTCAATGCTCGATAATTATTATAAAATTGTTTTGAAGCCAGACTTGGCCTACCGAACCTTATTTATTGCCCTGAACTTTATCCAACGACCCGTTTTAATTCCGAAAAATGTTTTAAAAATCATTTTAAATACCCGAAAGCCTGTTTATAACCCGAGACTCCTTTATAAATGATATGTCATTGATTATTTGATGTGTTATGTGTTATATGTCACTTGTTGTTTGACTGTCGATCTATGTGTTCGATGTTTACTTGTTTATAGCATAAGTTTCAATCCGTTAATCGGATTTGGGTAAGACTAAGGGTAGATAGAAGTGTGTATCGAATAGAATCGTATAAGTTGAGTATTGATAGATGCTTATGATATGTGAGTAGAAGAGGCAAGGCGTAGGAAAGGGAAATAGATAGTCGAGGAGTAGACGGTTGTGATTGGAAGTTAGCGCAGTATAGCAAGCTAGTATCAGGCAAGTGTTCTGAACTTTCTCGAGATATATTGTAGTTGATTGATAGTCCTGTTTTATTGCAAGTGCTTTGAAGCACTGAATCCTAAACTCTGATTCCAGTTATTGATCTTGAGTCGTAAACCTTATTCTTTCTAAACCATTGATTGTTGTATACCCAAATACGTACCACGAATATACGATACTACTCCACAAATACATATAAACTAAATACCAAACACTGAACCGATTTACTTACATATTCAAATCACTCTATCTTGTGCTTTGAAATACCAAATCCTTGTAACCCTGAAACATTGTTTCCTTTGTTATCCAATTCCTTCATTACCTAACAGCCAAGCTTTAAAAATGCCATATTGATCCTTGTAAAGATTGAAACCATTTCATTATCGAACATCCCATGTTATTTATGATTATGTTTAATGCTTTACATTATTTATCCTGTTATTATGTTAAAATTGGATTGTTTTTATAAAATTGTGGACCAGATTCATGGTCAAACCATATTAATGGTCAAGTTAGGCCAATATGTGCCTTGGATCCAGTAGTTAGAGCAGTGTTGTGTGCTTTGCTCAGGGTTAGTGCGTGACTGATCAGCAGCCTAACCTTGGTTTTTAAAATAAAATTATAATATCCAATTCTAAATCATAATTCATTGTTCACTTGATATCATAACCCTTTTTACTTGATGATCATTATTCTCAGTCTTGTCATTGTGACTTGCTGAGCTAGTTAGCTCATTTGTGCAATGTTGTTTATGTTCTTTTCCAGTTAAGAAGGAACCAGTTGGTAGCGAGGATCCCCAGTCCAGCGCGATAGCTAGGGGTTCAGTTAATAACTCATTGAACTCCTTGTCTTGACAGGGTCCTTCTGCATCTTTCTAGAGTCTGTCCTTACTACCATCTTGAGAGATTTTGACTTGTGTAGAGATTTGTCAAGAGTAGGATGTAAATTTTTCGGCTTCCTTTGATTGTAGTCCAGCTTCTTTAGATTGTTGAATTCAAGCTTCTATCTCCCCCTTAATCTTGGGAGTAGGAAGGAGTAAAGGAGTTAGAATTTATGGCCTTATAGCTTTAGGAAAAATAGGTAGAGGAATTTTCAAGGCACCCATAATAGCTCCCAAAGAGATAGAATTCTACATTTGGAGATATTTGTGGGAGTCTACTACGGAGCTTATATCATTTTTTTGACTCTGCACTAAGTGAGAGCAGTGACCTATGTTGTAAGTGAATCATTGGAGGCTTGCAAGTTGGAGAATTGTAATTGGAGAGACTGAATTTGTAGATTTGTTAAGGTGCAGATTGGTTGTTGTGAGCTTGAGGAGAGAGGAGCAGCAAAGGTGACTTAAATAGATTCCTTGATTCCCTCCATCAATAATGTTGAGGGTTCATATCTGGCTTGATGGAGTTGGTCCAAGTTGACTCTTGTGTCATTGTTGTTTATGATTTAATTTTGGATAACTTCATGAAGAGCCAGATATGATTACTTTAAGTTCTTAATGCTTTACTCCATACTAGTGACATCAAACCTGGCCATTTGCTCAGCAAACTTGTTGAACTTATTTTTGATTTCTACCTGAGTTGGCACAAGGTCATCTAGTTTATCATTCACCAATCTCTTGATCCTATCTTGATGACTATTCAGTTTATATTGTATTGATTTACCAATGAGGTGAAAAGCCTTGAGTTGTTCCTTGTAGACTTCTGTAATAGCATCATAAACTTCCCATGAAGTGAGAGTCTTGACATTGCTTCCTAGGATGGTGACATACTCTTCTCTGAATCTAGCCAAGACCTCATCCATTTCCAAGTTGAAATCCTTAGATAACTAAGCATCCACAATCCCATCTTGTATAGCTTCATTAACAGTCTTCTGTTGTTGCTTTTAAATATCTTTTTTATTGGACATAAAGATAGCCTGATAATCCTAATTGGACATGTCAGGCGTGAGTAGCTGTTGGGTAATGTTTACAAGGCCAGATAGTTGGTCCATAAGGAGACCATTAATTGTAATTGGCTGAGTTTGAGCATCTTGCAGCCATTGTAAGATGAGGTGTGAAGGTTGTTGATTGGGATTGGAGGTAGATGGGATGTTTGTTTGGTTTGAGGTGGAGGACTGCGAAGTGGTAGGTAACCGTGAGATAGGAATCACAGTTAAACTCACAGTAGAAATTGTGCTTGTGACAGTGTGTTGTTCACCAGTAATGGGAACCCCCATTTGAATTGGAGGGAATTTGACCAGGTTACTGTCATGCACGTTAGCCTCAAACCCTTGTTCTTCTTGTAAATAACTGGCACTTGAAGGTGCTTGATTTGTCTCCCCAATAGTTGGATCATTGACAATGGGACTCCTAGCTTCAGTTGACAAGGCAATTTCAACCAGGGTTTTAAGGGGAGTTGTCCCTACATAAGGAACCTCCAATTAAATTGGAGAAGATTTAGATAGCTCCCCCTCAGGAGTACTGTTAGGTCACACACACACTGTAGAGGGGGGTGAATACAGTGTATAACACAATCAAATCGAACTTTGATAACTCAAGTAACAGAAAACAAACTTTATTGAAACAATAAACTCTGTTACAGTATGGAACTGTTCTCTCTCAGTGATGAACAAATATCACGAGAGCTGCTAGGGTTACAAATGAATAATCTTCTCGATTGTGATAACACTTATAGTGTAAACCCTATGTCTGTGTTTATATACTACACAGTTACAAGATAATCGCTAATTGATATGGAATATAATTCTGCTTTCTAAAATATATCAATCAGATCTCTTTTCTTCCAAGTATTCTATTCTTCATAGAATTCCATCTTCATGCATATCTCTTCTTATGTTTGTCAATCTTCTTTCCTTTAACCAGCTGCCTTCCTTATCTGAACGTCCTTCAGTACTTAAGTTCTGATATCCATCTTCTGATGATTATCTCATGATAATATAAGTACTGATATCCTTAAGTCCTGACTTCCAGTAAGTACTGATTTATCCTTTTAAGTAAGATCTGAAAACTAAACATAAATCACATTAGCCATGACATTATCAAATATATCTAACAATCTCCCCCAACATGTAAATTAGCATAATATACAAGTTTAACAGATATTTGATGATGTCAAAAACATTAAGTACAAATGCATGAGAATTTGAGTAGATAACTACAACTTACAGTCCTTAAAGCTTTACCAATCTTTAACTTCTGATAACAACTTCAGTCTGTATCCATATCAGAATTTAAGTAGTTGTAGATCTTGACTTGGCTTCATCTTCTGATCTCTCTAATGTCAGGAGTTGTTCTGAGATAGTTCTTCAACAAACATCTCTCAGCATATCTGAGTTCATCAATCATCCTCCTTTTAGCATCTTTAAGTTCTGCAGAATCTTCACCAGTTTGAAAGATTGCAGCCCTGAGATCATTAATTCTAGCTTTCCTTATGTCCTGATCCAGTCTGATCAAATATGCCTTGTCAGACTCAAGATTGAATTCCACAGCCCTGTAACCCAGAAAGGTAGTTATAATCTTAGCAGAATTGGGCTTCATCTCAACAATATCACCCTTGTGATCTCTGTACTTTGGAAGATATGAGCTGTCAGACTTAACAGAATAAAGCTTTTTCTGTTTCTGAATTTGACTCTTTAAAAAGTTTGCAGCACTTTCTGTTATTTTATCATTCACTTGAAGTAAGAATAATAAATGTTCCAGCTCTTCAAAGTACTTCAGTGGAATGGCATTTTCCCTTATATGATAAACCCTACCATCTGTCATGAAGTACAACAAGATGTGTTCTTTCAAGTAGGTATGGTAAACCATTTGTACAGATTCTAGTTGATTCAATCTCTCAGGAGTTGCTCCAATACCTGGTTCACTTAAGGAAGTTGGATCATTGGTTGTGTTCTGTATTCTTCTTTCATCAGCACTTCCCAATCCAGTTTTATCTCTTGCTTCCTTTCCAGTAACCACTCTTGCTTCAAAACCACTTGCAGCAGTCTTGAAAGATTGAGTCTATTTGGCTTTAGTGAATCCTGGTAGGAGTATCTTTGAAGGTTTAACATGAGCAATGTCAGAGGTTTCCTTTAATATATCTTCTGATATCAAGTTAACTTGAGCTATGTTAGAGGTTACTTGCTTCTTTGAGATATCAGAACTAACTATCTCTTGACTCTGAACAACTTGAGCCATGTCAGAGGTTGTCTTAGAAACTTTTTATGAAGTCAGAGCAAGATCAGCATCTTCATCAGTAATTTCTTCATTCACAGGAGGCACATAAACCTTGATAGGTTCACCAACTTTCTCTTTGCCCTTGGACCTTGGATCTATCTGTATTTGTGATTTAGCTTTGGTTGCTTCAGAATTTGTCTCTTCTTTTATCACAATGCCTTTGAGTTTTGGAAGTTTCTTCTTACAAGAAGCTTCAGATTTAGATATAACTTTTTCTGATTTAAGTCTAGCTTCTTCTTCCATCAGACTCTCCAAGTCCATTCCTGGATTTTCCTTAAGAAATAATGTCTTAAAATTTCTTCATCAAGATCTAAAAGTTCATCAGAACTTATCCTTTTACCAGTAGCAGAAGTAATTCTTTTTCCAGGATCAGAACTTGTCCTGTGACTTGTGATTTCAGCTTTTCTTGATGAGAAACCTCTACCTTGACTATTACCTCCACCCATTCCAGAGTTTCCTTGGTTATCTTTTTCATCATCCTTCCCCTTTAGTGTCTTTTCAATTTTGCATTGGACTTAATTACCTTCTCCCCCTTTTTGGCATCAACAGGTAAGAGAAGAGAGACAAGCAATTCCACTGAGGCTTGGATTTCATCAAGTTGAGATTGCTGAGAAGCTTGATTTTTCAAAATATCATCAATCTGAGATTGTTGTTTCTCTTGGGTCTTCTCAATATAAGCAACCCTGTCAAAGGTAGGTTGGAAGAATTTTTTCTTGTCAATTTTCTGAACTTATTCTTGCTTGATTAATTCTTCCTGAATTTTATGTAACTCTGCATGAGTAGTTGAATGGAGACCTTGCAGATGTTTAGTACTCAATGCAGTGACTCGAAGCTATGTTTTGAAATCATCAGTAATTAACATCTCATCAGCTTTTGTCAAGTGCTCAGCCAGATTCTTTGCAGATGGAACACAGGTAACTGAGTTCCATTCCTTAGTCCACCCCTGTCCTGCAGGAGTTTCACTCCAAGGCACTGGTGCTTCTCTTGTAACAAACTTCTTAACTAGTTTACTTTTATGAATAGTTTGCTGAGGTGCATGTCCTGAAGGACCTGCTTCATCAGCATCTGCATTTGGAGCAGCATCACCAGTATTATCAGCATTTGCAGCATCAGAACTTACAGAATCAGCATCTTCTGATAAAACAACAGTCTGAGAAGCAATTGAGGCTTCAGTATCATCCTTTAAGTGCTGATCTGGTTCCAAGTTCTGATCAACATCCATATCCTGATGCTCACCTATATTCTGATCATCAACATCTAGATGCAAAGAAGGTGTAGTAGACAATTCCGGAGTTTGAGTAGCATCAGTAACAGGTGTTGTTGATGGATTAATTATTGTTGGAGCTTCTAAGTAAAGTACCTCAGGCACAACCAGGTTCTGAATATCAATTTCAGCACTTGTGCCTGGATCAACAGGAGATACAGTCTTATGTACAGGAGATATAGATGGTGTGTTGGCCTTTTTTGTAGTAGCTTCATGAGTTGGAGTTAATGGAGAAGCAGTAGCTTCAGCAGATTCTGGTTCTTGTGAGATCAGAGATTCCTGATCTCCTTCCTTAGCTGCTACTTCCTCATCATCTGAAACTGGCCTTTTAGCTCTCTGTTTCTTGTATCTCTTTGAAGATGGGGATTCCTTGGAAGGTTCAACAGAAGTCATTCTTCTCAGCCTTTTGAGAAGCTTAGATCCCCCAATTCCAGAATCCTTCTGAGAAGGAACTTTCTCAGCTTCTTGAACAACAGGTTCTGATGAAGAAACCTGTTCCTCACTATCAGACTCATCTCTCAGAACAATCCTCCTTCTCTTCTGTGGTGTTTGAGAAATAGTCTTTGTTCTCTTGGGCTTGGAACATGAAGGCTTTACAGTAGGTGCTGAGGATGAAGGTTGAGCTGTCTGTGAAGTTGAGAGATATGATTTGAGATATGTTCTGAGGGAAGGTTGAGGTATAGATGTATGAGTGGTATGTTCCGATGGTTGCTGTGGTGTTTGGGTTGTAGTGGTGGGTTGGACATCAGGATAAACAGATCTACAGGTCTGAGGATCAGCATTTACCAAGATCTATTTTACAGACTGAGGAATCTGTAAAGGTCTAACCACCTTTTTCTTCAGGTCAGCATTTACCAAGTCATTAAAGGCTCGTTTTGCAATTTTGAAAGGTGGAGTTAAGTCAGTGGTAGGTTGGGGTTCATCAGCACAACATAAATTATATATAAGCTGACAAAATCTAGCAAAGTAGACAACATTCCTATCCTCTGTCATCCTATCCCCAATAAAACCTATCACAACATTTGTAAAATCAAAATGAGTTTGGTTAATAATAGCATACCTGATGTGTTGACTCATTATAGGAATGGCATCAAAGTTGGAACACTTATTCCCGAAGGCTTTAGTGATGCAGTCGAAGAAGAAGCTCCATTCCTTTCTGATATGAGCCCGTTTCAACTGTCCAAGCTTAGCCAAACTCTGCTCATACCCCAAACTTGCCATTAGCTCTTGTAGAGCTGATTCCTCCGGTGTTGAGAAAATACAGCCTTCTGGTAAATGTAAGGCCTTGCGAATTGTACCAGGAGTTACCACATGTTCAGTATCATCTACTTCAAAAATAATGTTGTCAAAATGCCCAGTCCGCCAAAATGTCAGAACTTGTTGGCTTGAAAAGACTGAAGGCTGGGTCAATGCTTACCCAATTTCACTGTGTGCAAGAAGATCTTGCACAAAATGCAACTCAGACGGAGCTTCAACATGATCGACAATTGTAGCATAGTTATTTGGAACGAACTTAGCTCCATCAATGATCAAATCCTTAGGTGCCATGAGAATAATTGAAATTTAAGATTTGCCTGTTAGGTGTTTGATAAAATGTCTGTATGAAAAACCAACGTCAGGAGATGAGAGAGAGTAAAAGCAAAAAAAGAGAGATAAAGTGTAAAAGTAAATAAAAGATTATATAATCTTCTCTCTCTTACTTATACTTGGTAAAAAAAATATAACCGTTGGACACCTGTCAGACATGCAGCAATAATGAGACTTGGAAGAAGAAAAACAGTCACTGGAAAGGTAAAAGAGGGTTTAATGCGCACAAGAAATAAGTAAAAAGTACTGTGCATGTACGTGTACCACTATCCCTAATTATATTGACTGTTAATATTCCGCCTAAACATATTCTGATTTAAAATGAGACTGTTTTTAGATTTTATCCACAAATAAGTCAAGTAAAGGATCAGAATTTTAATATCAGAACTTAGACTTATATCAGAACTTAACAGTCATCAGAACATGATTTCTTAACTCGAAAAATGAATGCTTATCTTTGTAATTCTTCACACAAATTCTGATATAGATTATTCATAACTTAATCATCAGAACGTTCAACAGAACTTAGAATTTATACAATTTGACACATAAACTGTTCATCTAAAATAACATAGATCACCACAGTAATTTTCATCATTCATATGGAGTGTTTAGTGTGTGCATTAAGCTAAATATCAGACAAAGAGTAAAGTCTGATTCACTTCAGTGCATCTTAGAAATAAGGCATAACTAAAACTTTACTAAAAATCTGTCATTATTCTGAAGCCTACTATTGAATGAGTTCATGCTTGAGTCCACCTCAACTGTTTTGTGCTATTTTTTGTGCATCTTTTTAAATTCCAGTTTACAGTGGCTTCTCAGTGTAAGTGAGTCACGACTGCTTATCAGAATTTATGCTATTATCAGAGTATTTCTCGAGTAATCATAAAGTGTGAAAAGTCACCAAGAAAATATTTTGCTTTTCTGATGCATATTACTTAATACCAGCAATGCACTTTGGTCGTCCCTTCCACATTTTTACTCTAGACCTCAAAGGAGTACCTGATTTTTATTTCTTTTTCTTTTCCATTTTTCTTTTGATAAGTTTGGTTTATCAACACTTAGTACATTCAACAGATTTACTAGCATCAGAACTTAACAGAAGAGAGGCATCATTCTAGTTTTTGACTTAGTAATAAGATAGACAACGTAAACTCAACTAAGCTCAATATCAGAATTTGCTTGTGTCAATAGATTTCCACATAAATAATTACTTCTAACATGGGATCTCTAGTGTATTGAAGACTACTAGGTCAGCATCTAGCACAGGTATCCTCATAGGATTTAATAGTTACATAAACAGTCATATCACTATCAGAGTTTAGATAGTCACATCAGACAACAGTCAATACTTAAGCAATTTTCAATTAAGCACAGAATACACAAAGAGAGTATTTTCTGTAAATACTGAGCATAAAGTCTGATGCATCAAAACAAAACTAAGCAAATTTAGAGAAAGAACCTGAAACCATTCCAAGTTCATTTACCAATCTTGTAAAAGTAGCTTCACACAGTGGTTTTATGAAGATATCTGCTAGTTGTTGATCTGTTGGAACAAAGTGCAATTCCACTGTACCTTCATCCACATGTTCCCTTATGAAGTGGTACCTGATGCTGATGTGTTTTGTCATTGAGTGTTGAACTGGATTACCTGTCATAGCAATAGCACTTTGATTATCACAGTAAATAGGGATTTTAAAATATGTTAACCCATAATCCAGTAACTGATTCTTCATCCAAAGAATCTGTGCACAACAGCTTCCTACAGCAATGTACTCTGCTTCTGCAGTTGATGTGGAAATTGACTTTTGTTTCTTGCTAAACCAAGAAACTAATCTGCCTCCAAGAAATTGGCAGCTTCCACTTGTGCTTTTCCTGTCAATTTTGCAACCTGCAAAATCTGCATCTGAGTAACCTATTAGTTTAAAATCTGATTCACTGGGATACCACAATCCCAGATCACCTATTCCCTTAAGATACTTGAAAATTCTTTTCACAGCTGTTAAGTGAGGTTCTCTTGGATCTGCTTGAAATCTTGCACAAAGACATGTAGCATACATGATATCAGGTCTACTAGCAGTTAGATAGAGTAGAGAGCCAATCATACCTCTGTAATCAGTAATATCTACTGATTTACCAGTATCCTTATCCAGTTTTGTTGCAGTGGCCATGGGAGTGGATGCACTTGAACAATCTTGCATTCCAAATTTCTTCAGCAAATTTCTAGTGTACTTAGTTTGACAAATAAAAGTGCCTTCTTCATTCTGCTTGACTTGAAGGCCCAGAAAATAGCTAAGTTCCCCCATCATACTCATTTGATATCTTGACTGCATCAGTTTGGCGAACTTCTTGCAAAGTCTGTCATTTGTAGAACCAAAAATGATATCATCAACATAAATCTGGACCAAAAGTAAGTCCTTTCCATGGTTGAGGTAGAACAGTGTTTTGTCTATTGTTCCTCTGTTAAATCCACTTTCCAGAAGAAACTGAGCTAAAGTCTCATACCATGCTCTTGGAGCTTGCTTAAGTCCATAAAGTGCTTTATCAAGCCTGTAGACATAATCTGGATATTTGGAATCTACAAAGCCTGGAGGTTGTTCAACATATAATTCTTCCTCCAATTCTCCATTGAGAAAAGCACTTTTCACATCCATTTGAAAAATATTAAACTTTTTATGGGCAGCATAAGCCAAAAATATCTTTATGGCTTACAATCTAGCAACTGGTGCAAATGTTTCATCATAATCAATTCCCTCCTGTTGAGAATATCCTTTTGCAACTAGCCTTGCCTTATTCCTTGTAATTATGCCATCACTATCAGTTTTGTTTCTGAATACACACTTTGCACCAACAACAGATCTGTTCTTTGGTCTTGGCACTAGGGTCCAGACTTTGTTTCTTTCAAATTCATTTAACTCTTCCTGTATTGCTTGCACCCAATCAGCATTTTGAAGAGCTTCTTCCACTTTCTTTGGTTCAGTCTGAGAAAGAAAAGAATTGTAAAGACATTCACTTAAAGTAGCTGTTCTAGTTCTGACATATGCGTCAGGATTTCCAATTATCAAATCAGGTGTATGTGATTTAGTCCACTTCCTTGCAGATGGAAGGTTTTCTCTAGAACTGGATGCACCCCCATGATCCATGCCGTCTTTATTAACATTTTCTGATGCTCCCCCTGAAACTATGCTCTCTGAGTTGGATTCTTCAGAATTTAGATTTTCAGAACTATCAGAACTTGGCTTATCAGAACTTGAAGAGCCAGATGTATGTTCTGATGCTTCTTGAGATGTGGTTATATCTTGAGTATACTCCCCCTACATAGGTGGATCTTCCTTTGGCGTAGTCACCACAGTTTCAATAACATCATAGTTTAATCTATCAGAGTTTGCAGTATCAGGATTTAGATTGTCAGGATTTTCAGTATCAGAATTTGAGTCTTCATTTTCAAATCTCAGCTGATCATGATAAATAAAATCTTCAAGTCCAGTAATCTTCTTATCATCAAAAGAGACATTGATAGATTCCATGACCACTCTTGTTCTCAAGTTATAGACTCTGAAGGCTTTTGTGGAAAGTGGATATCCAACAAAGATTCCTTCATCAGCTTTTAGATCAAATTTGGATAGCTGTTCAGGATGAGTCTTAAGAACAAAACACTTGCATCCAAATACATGAAAATACTTCAGATTTGGCTTCTTTTTCTTCAACATCTCATATGGTGTCTTTCCTTGCTTGTTAATGAGTGTTCCATTCTGAGTAAAACAAGCAGTCTGCACAACTTCAGCCCAGAAATAGGTTGGAAGCTTTGCTTCATCAAGCATTGTACGTGCAGCTTTAGTGAGAGTTCTATTCTTCCTTTCAACAACTCTATTTTGCTGTGGAGTTCCAGGAGCAGAGAATTCCTGCTTGATTCCATGGTTTTTGCAGAACTCTTCCATTATCAAATTCTTGAACTCAGTACCATTATCACTCATTATTTTCACAGAATCTTTGACCAATTTATCCAGTTGCCTGACATGATCAATCAAGATAGATGCAGTTTCACTTTTTGTGTGCAAGAAATACACCCATGTGTATCTGGTGAACTCATCCACTATGACCATAGTATATTTCTTCTTTGCAATAGACATGACATTTACTGGACCAAATAGATCAACATGTAGTAGGTGATAAGGCTCAAGAATTGATGATACAGTCTTGCTCTTGAATGGAGATTTTCTTTGTTTGGCCTTCTGACAAGAATCACAAAGGCCAGGAGCAAATACTGACTTTGGCAGTCCTCTCACAAGATCTTTCTTGACCAATTCATTTATATTGTTGAAATTTAAATGAGAGAGTTTCTTGTGCCAATTCCAGCTTTCTTCAATTGATGCTCTACTCATCAGACAGATTACAGAACCATCTGTATTTGTTGAAAGCTTGGCTTCATAGATGTTACCATGCCTGTATCCTTTCAGAACAACTTTTCCTGTAGATTTACTTACAACTTCACAGTGTTCTTCAAAGAAATCCACATGATAACCTCTGTCACAGATTTGACTGACACTCAGCAGATTGTGTTTAAGTCCTGAGACCAGAGCTACTTCCTTAATAATGACATTCCCAAGATTGATATTGCCATATCCCAATGTTTTTCCAATGTTGCCATCTCCATAAGAAACACTTGGGCCAGCCTTCTCCATAAAGTCTGATAACAGGGCTTTATTTCCAGTCATATGTCCTGAACATCCACTGTCCAGAACTAGGATGTTATTCCTGTTGCCCTGCAATCACAAAGGCCACTAATGATTAGTTTTAAGGACCCAGACATGCTTGGATCCTTTGGCCTTATTAAGTCTGTTAACATTTGCAGCGGATTTAGCATCAGAGTTTATGTTAACAATTTTCTTATCAGAATTTATACTATCAGACTTTGAATCAGAACTTACACTAGAAGGAACAATGGTAACTTTCTTTAAAGAAGGTTTTATTTGATAATAATCATAGTACAAACTATGATATTCCTTACAAGTATAAATGGAATGCCATAAACTACCACAATGAAAACAAGGATTTTGTGGCTTATATCTAATAGACTGACTCTTAACTCCTGACTTTGAAGGTAAGGAGTTTATGTTCTTATTCTTCCTGCAAAAAGAAGCTAGATGGTTAGAACTTCCACAGTTATGACACGTTTTCCTAGGAGCTTCAGGAACAGGCTTATAATCATTGCTTTTATTCACACCTTCTTTTCTATTCCTATTTTTCCTAGGTGATTTTACCTTGTTTGCATTCTTAACATCTTTCAGCTTATGCTTAAGTTGTTTCTTAGTCATTAAGCCTACGTTTACTTCAGTTGTCTTTTCCTGTTTTAGTTTGTCAGAAGTTAATTCCTTTTTAACTTCTGATTTCTCATTATCAGACTTTACAGCTACAAACTTAACAGGTTTTAACTTTGGCTTTTGTTTAACAACTACAGGCTTAATATCTACAGTTCCTTTATCATTCTTATCCTCTCCATAACCTAAGCCCTCTTTCCAGTTTTCACTACTTAACAAATTCTGAGTTGTTCTGCCAGAGTTAGTCCAAGTCCTGATAATCTCTCTTTCCTTTTCTAACTCAGCTTTTAGAGATTCATTCATTTTAAGTACTTCATCCCTAACATAGAAAGCATCATCTTTATCTTTCCGAGTTTGATGGAACATGACTAACTCTTTTTCTAAATAATCATTCCTCTTTTTGCAAGCAAGATTTTCAGAAGTTAATCTTTCACATGTTAAAGTTTGATCTCTATAACTAATGAACATGGTTTTAAGATATCTTCTCAACTCATTAATATCATCAGTATGAAAGGCATAAGTAGTTTGAGGTACCTTTAATTCAGCAGCTTCAGAACTAAATAATTCTCCATCAGCATTTTCCATCAAGGCATAATTCTCCTCACTTTCAGAATCTGAGGTGTTTGTCCAGCTTTTCTTCTTTGTGACAAGAGCCTTGCCTTTGTCACTCTTCACTTTCTTGCAATCGGGAGATATGTGGCATTTCTCACCACAGTTGTAGCATTTGACATTTGTACAATCTCCTCTGTCAGACTTTCCTCCTCTTCCCTCAGATTTTATAAAATTCTTCTTATCAGAACTTGTGCTTTTCCTGGAAAACTTCTTTCCCTTCCTGAACTTCCTGTACGCAATCTTTGTGATTCCTTTCACCATAAGAGCACACAGCTTCATCATCTCTTCATTAGCATCCGTCTCAGGAGTCATCATCACTTTCAGAAATTGATGACTCAGTATCAGACTTTGTGAAGAGAGCTTTACCCTAGTCTTTCCTTGAGGTAGCTGCCTTGGGGGATTCTTCTTCAGCCTTAAGAGCAATTGTCCTTGACTTTCCTCCTTTCCTCTTGCTTTTTTGTTCCATCTCAAGTTCATGAGTCTTGAGCATTCCATAAATTTCATCAAGAGTTGTTTCATTAAGATTATAGTTGTCCCTTATTGTTGTTGCCTTCAGATTCCAGCAGGAATTTAAGGTTTGAATCTCCAAGATCATACTCCTTATTAACCAGTGACAAATCATTCAAGAGTTTGACAAATCTATCATATAAATCAGTCAATGACTCATTAGCCTTTGAGTCACAGTGTTCATGCTCTTGAGTGAGTATTGTCTTCCTGTTCTTCTTAATCATATCTGTTCCCTGACATCTTATTTCCAAGGCATCCCATATCTCCTTTGTAGTCTTACAGTTTATTACCCTGTTTGACATTATAATATCAATAGCACTATGCAGTAAGTGGATTTACGGATTGTACTTTTCCCGTTAGTCCATAAGGATCGGACACCCATATTCCAGGACCATACAAGCCTGTTACATGAAATGCACCAAAACTAAAGCAAGCTAACCCCGCGAGAAATAAATGAATTCCGAATATCTTGGGCAAATCTAAAGAAGGTTTTCCTGTACGTTCATCACAAAAGATTTCTAGATCCCAATACACCCAGTGCCAGATAGCTGCCAAGAAGCACAAGCCAGAAAACACAATATGTGCCCCGGCCACACCTTCGTAACTCCAAATACCCGGATTCGCTGTAGCCCCTCCCGTGATACTCCAACCGCCCACCTTAGCATCCTTAGCAATTGATGTGATATCTTCAGCAGTGTAATCACTCTTCTCTTTTGGTACAGACTTTGCTGCTTCACCTGCAACTGCAACAACGAGCTTGGTTAGTTTGTGAGGTCTTTCCTTGATTCTATCAAGATATTCTGGATCTGTAGCTTCCAGAAACATGGTCATCCTCACCTTCCATATGGCATATTCAGATGGTCTCAATATGGGAACTCTAATAGTCTCATATGGACTTTGAATTTATGTCTTTGGAGGTTCTTCAGCTTTGGTGGGCTTAGTTGGAGTTTCTGCTTTAGACATGATTGTGTTTGGATCTTAAACTGTTTGTGTGTTAACAGATAGGCTCTGATACCACTTGTTAGGTCACACACACACATTGTAGAGGGGGGTGAATACAGTGTATAGCACAATCAAATCGAACTTTAATAACTCAAGTAACAGAAAACAAACTTTATTGAAACAATAAACTCTGTTACAGTATGAAACTGTTCTCTCTCAGTGATGAACAAATATCACGAGAGCTGCTAGGGTCACAAATCAATAATCTTCTCGATTGTGATAACACTTATAGTGTAAACCCTATGTCTGTGTTTATATACTACACAGTTACAAGATAATCGCTAATTGATATGGAATATAATTCTGTTTCCTAAACTATATCAATCAAATATCTTTTCTTCCAAGTATTCTATTCTTCATAGAATTCCATCTTCATGCATATCTCTTCTTATGTTTGTCTCGATCTTCTTTCCTTTAACCAGCTGCCTTCCTTATCTGAACGTCCTTCAGTACTTAAGTTCTGATATCCATCTTCTGATGATTATCTCCTGATAATATAAGTACTGATATCCTTAAGTCCTGACTTCCAGTAAGTACTGATTTATCCTGTTTAAGTAAGATCCGAAAACTAAACATAAATCACATTAGCCATGACATTATCAAATATATCTAACAAGTACTACCCTCAAACATTACAACCTGTGAAGATTGATTTGCACATGAAGGTGCATTCGGTACTAACACAGGGTCTTCAGTAAAAACTGATGAAACTTCTGTGCTTTTGTTGGTGTCATCAAGGTCTATCCCAGAATGTAGCCTCTCCCCAACTGAATGTGTTTCCTAGGTGGTGAGCACAGTCTCTTGAACTATGTCACTTGATTTTGATAATACTTAAGAAGTGGATTCAAGTGTTTCATAATAGGTAGAAGAAATTTGAGATATAAGATTGGTGATTTGAGAATTGACTGTTGGCACATCCCCCTGAAAAGATGAGGCATCCTCAATATATGTACTCTCAAAGTGTGTGTGAACCAAACTTCTTCTTTCACCAACTTTAGAGTGCTCAAGTTGAGGTGAAGACTCTTTACAGGATGCACTAGGGAGAGTGCTTGGTTAAATAGAGACACCCTGTTGAGAGGATGCCTCTAAAGCCTATTTTAATCCCTCTTTCACAACTGCATCCTTTTGGGGGGATACAGAGGTGGCCAATTGAGTCGTCAACTCAGCTTTCTTGGTCTTCTTTGGTTTTCCGACCAGGTGAGACTCGGGTTCTGTTTGTTCCTCACAACTCTCAGTAAAGACTGTTAAAGGTGCATTCTTTCTCTTCTTTTTACTCACCTCACACTTTTGAGAGGATGAAGTGGTTGGTTTCCTAGCTTCTAATGGTAAAGAATGAAAGGTCTCATTTGTGGAAGGCCCCTGTTGGTGTTCCTATATTTGTACTTCTACAGGCACAGGAGCCATAACTGTATTAGATGTTACATTTGACCTCATGTCAAGCAGAGGGTAAGGGTAAATCCTGAATCTTTCTAACATGAAGTTAGTGATTCTCAGACTTACAGGTACCTTATTCTTTGTAATAAGTGAGCCAAATAGTATTTTGGACACCTGTTTACAATTGCCTATCTTTGTTCTATCAACACCATTAAGTAAATGAATGTCTTGAACTTTATAATTTAAAGTAGACTTTATAAACCTAGGAAAGAAAATTTCCTTACCTCTTGTGGCTAAAGGCATTGTGAGCCCTGTGCAGAGTTCCTCTAGAATTAAGAGCCCCACATTAAAGTGTCTGTTGTAAGATATGGAGAACACCAGCTTCTGAACCACACCTAAGATATTATCATACCCTGTCTTCCTGCAGGTGAAGGCTTTCACAATTGAATCAAACAGGAATGACCATTCCTATAACGACTCGTGTATTTCCGTATTATTTAAATACATAATTATAGAATTATTAAATAAATAAAATATGTGTATAGCTTCTGTCAGCTCGGTGTTGTTTTATTATTATATATGTGTAATTTATGGTGTACTGGGTTGTTTGAGTAATTAATTATTGAGTTGTACTAAATTGTTTTCACTTTTAAAAGTGGATTTAATGCAAATTTATTTGCATAAATATTTGGAATGTCTCTAAAATTGTTTTAATGGTTTTTTAATTACAATAATTATTTTTGGGATTTTATAAAATTTAGAAATCAATATTTCATCAATTATTTAACCCTGTATGATTTTTTGATTTGCATTTATTGTAAAATCTGTATTTAATTCCAGAATTCTTCAAAAATTATGAAACTCATATATATTTGAGTTCGTATTTTTCCGGGAATTTTAAAATTATTTCGGAAAATTTTTGGGATTAATTTCACCCGCGCTTTGTTTCGTTAATTGTTAAAAAGCGGGTATAAATTGTGCTTCAAAAATTATTTTAAAATTTCAAAATTTATGTTTTTATAAACTTCGGGATATTTTTAACATTTTAAGACTATTTTCGTAATTTTATGAATTTGTTTTATGTGCTACTTGGTTCGATAAATTGTGAAAATGCGATTCAGAATTAAGCTGTCAGGTGTTATAGTATACGCGTGTTGCTTCCCTGTCAATCGAGTTGTCACACCCCAACTTTAACAATAGATAATAATACAAATTATTACAATAGTTAACAAAAGGAAAAAAATACATCTGAATCCAAGATCTTACAGTTTAGGGTTTGGAACAGCCCAATACTATTAACTACTACAACCTGATTTTTAACATCGAGTCCTCACACAAAACGATCACTAATCTACCTGAGCTCGAACATACGAATCGGCATCACAAGTCTTATGTGTTGTCTGCTTGAATCTGACCATATCTGTTAGCTGTAATATCAGGGTGAAAGCAAGTAATGAGCCAAATGCTCAACAAGCGCTATAATATACATAAACAAGAATAAAAGAATAACAATGGAAATGAAAAATTCAACAATATAGTATCAAGAGATAATCTTTCAGGGTTGTTAGTTCCTTAACAATATAGCAAAAATTACAGAAGGGGGGTTGAATGGAATTTTTGAACCTTTTTCTTGAAATAAAAATGTTCAACTCGATTATAGATATATTTGTTTTGATTAGCACAATGCGGAATGTAAACTTGAATGAATCAAAACATAAGTAATTAAAAACAAGAGTCTTTAAAAACTTTCTGGTGGATTTAAACAATTCCACCAGAGATATATTTATAATATATCGAGAGGACTCTGTGTGCAGAAATGCTCACAACTTCTTACAAAATGGAACTACTGAGAATACAGGAAATGCTAAAGATTATGCTTACAAAGATTTCTCTATTTTTGTGTTTCTCAGCTATCTCAGTCATTTTTATATTTGCTACTCTCTTGGTTTATATATTACCAAGATTACAAAGTCAAAAAGACTGAACAAATATAAAATCTAACAGTCTTGATCTTTGTTGTTTTTCATCCTCTATTACCCAGTTAATGGGCTTCCACAGTGTGTTTGTATCCAACTCGACGGCTGTGTGTCAGCTTTCACTGTTCAACTGATGTTTGAATTCTTGATATGATCATCCGTCGACTTTCAGATCATCCGTCGATGACATGATTGATCATCCATCGACCGCTATGTTAAACATCCGTTGATAGTCATTTGATCATCCGTCGAAGGCTTTGTTAATCATCCGTCGGTAGCTATTTTGGCACTTGACTTCATTTCACTTATACAGAATTACAAGACATTGCTTATGTATAATTAATCAACCTATTCTGCATATCTAGTTAAAGTCAACATGACTTATATGCTACTACAGATTCTATACAAAGGTGCATACATCACTGTGCTACAAACTTATTATTACATAAGCTACTCACTCAATGGATAATAAGTTAATCATCCGTCGGGACTATAATGAGTTATCCGTCGGGACTATAATTCTTATCTGTCGAGAGCTACATAATTTCACTAAGTAAAATCTACTTAGACATTTTGTTTAAGTGATCATCAAGTACACAACATATTCACAACAATCTCCCCCAATTTATGTCTACTGGAATTGTAGCCATAAATTAAGAGACACTTGATGATTACAAAACATCCTAAACATATATTTTTAAAGATAAGTAGATAAAACTGAAAGTGCTTCATTTTAAACAAAATGTACAAGGTTTGGCTCACAGTCAGTTCAAGATGCTCCTCTAGCCTGAGCAGATTTTTCTAGTTTCTTGAAGGTCTGGATCTTCTTCCAAGCTTTCTGTTGTTTTCTTCAATTTGATTCTGGAGCTGCCTGTGGAATTCTAATTCATCAGATTCTGAGAGATCTAGCATTTCTTGCATCTCCAAGAGAGTCTCATTGCTAGAGATACTCAATTGGTCTTCTAGTTTGAAGAATCTTCTCACACCCTTGTCATCCATGAATTCCATCAGCCAGTAAGGCCTTAGATGCACTCTTCTCCCTGTGTATGGGATGATAAGAGTCTTGGGAAGTGCATCTTTGGCTCTAACACTCCTTAGCTCTTCAATCTTCTTCAAGACTAATCTTCTTGCAGTTACATTGAACCCAAAGTTTTTCTTGAAGGATGAATAGACTTTGATCAACACAGCTTGGCTTTCTTGAAGTATCCTGTGAAGAGGCCACTGAATCTCCCTTCCTCCTTTGTACTTGAACACCAACCTTTCAAGTAGGTTTCTGTATGCATCAATTGCCCTTACTTCATCCAGCTCCTCCAGATAAAGGTTTAGATCTGAGAATTCTTTGATGTCACACAAGTACAAGTAGTCTCCCCTGTTGACCTTGGGTTGAGCTTTGACTACTAACTTGGATTTGAGAGGTGACAGCTTCACTTTCTTGACTGCCCTTGATTTTGTCCTTTTTGGCTTAGTAAGGATTGGCAAGTTGAAATCAGGAATTGGTAATTTATCCCACTCTATTGGCTCATCCTTTGGCACAATAGGCTCTCTATGTATGTTCCTGTAGGGGTCCACCACCCTTATGTCTTCAAATACCACAGAGGGCTTTGATGCTTGAGTTTTAGCTTGAGTGGATTCCTTAGGAAATTGATCTTCCAATTCCTTGTCAAGAACATCCAGTTTCCTTTTTGTTCTTCTAGCCAGTTCTTTCTTTCTTGGGGATTTCTTCTGTTCTTCAATCTTCTTCTTTGATTCAGCAGCTTGAGATGGTTGAGAGGGAATTTGTTGAGAAGAATTCACAGCCTGTAGCTTGGCCAAGATAGCAAACTGTTCTTTCTTTTGTTTAGACTTCTTTGCATCTAAAGCAGCTTGCCTATTTTCCTGCTTCAATCTGGCTTTTTCTTCTTTCTTTGCATGAGCAAATTGTGGATGTCCAGCTACCACACAAATTTCCTTTCCATTTTTGAATATCTTTACAATTCTCTTTCTTGAGACTGAATCAGCTGGATCTTTGTAGAAGACAATAGATCTTGATAGAAGCTTCTTTTCATCAGGCTTGGGTGTCTCATACACAGTATCCATAGGGTTCTTCAAAGATGACTTTGGATAGTTTGCCCTTGGTTTAAGAATTATCTCAGCCTTTGTAGTCTTGATGCAGGAAGATTATCCTTTCTCCAGATAGTTCATGCTCATCTCATTCACACTGATCGGCTTGACATGAGAGTGATGGATTGTTGACTGAACTGGTTCCTTGACTAATTCAAACTTTTTTTGTATTTCCTCATCAATCTTTTTCCAGTTGATCAGAGTCAACTTTCCTTTATCAGCATCTTTCAAATTTTCTGTTGCTGCATTGATAAGATCTATACCATCTGCAACTGGTGGCTTGGAGATAGTAATTGAAGGTACAATTACTTTGCTGATTTGAACTAGAAGTGTCTCCCCCTTAGTTGGTCCTTTCTCCCCCTTACTTGATTCTCTCTCCCCCTTTTTGTTATCATCAAGTGGAGGAATTAGGCCTTGTGCTTTAGCCAGTTGCATAAGAAGATTTGTCTGAGTCTGTTGATTTTGAAGAAGTAGAGCCACTGAATTCTCAATAACTTGAACTCTGTTCTCCAGCTTGGCTATCTTCTTGTCAGAATCTGATTCTCTCCTTAATCTCAGTAATAGATCTTGCATGGTACCATATGGCATTACTGAAGCCAGCTTCTCAGAGTTATAGGTCTTCAAGTCAGCTATATCCCTTTTCAATTCATCCACATTGAGATTATGTCTTAAGTGTTGGATGTTCATTAGATGTAGAGAGTCCAGGTGAGCTTGAAGAACAGCCTTCATACCAGCATTTGAAGTTTCCTGAAGAGCCTGTTGAATAGCTATTACTTGCTTGACCAATGACACCTCAAATTGTCCTGGTGTAGATTCCTTTGCCCATGCCCATTCAGGTAAACTTAAAGCAGAACTTGGGCCTTCAGCTCCCCCTAAGTTCATGCTTCCATCCAAGGAACCAGAGTCATTATCATCAGAATTTACTCCAAATTCTTCAGATGGCTCTCCAGCTTGAGAAGGCATCCTGTTAACAGCAGCTTTATCTCTTTGAAGAGATTCTGTGGTGTGCACTAAATTCAAAGTCTGCTCTGCCTCCACATTTCCCTAAGCAGCCAACAATTGATAGGCTGAAACAGGGTGAGTAAAAGTGTCAGCATCCAAGGAAATGTTATCAATTACAGCTTTGTAATGTTGTTGAAATTGTCTTTCCTTTTCAGCATCATCCACAATCATTGACTCACTAGCAATGGCTGGTTCCATCCTTATTTCTCCTGTACCTGCCTTTCTCTCATATTCTCTCTTTTGTTGCATCAGGGTCTCACCCTGGCTCCCCACCCTCACACCCTCACCTTCACCTACTAAGGTGGGACTCCTCTCACTCACTTTTGCCAATCCTGAATGAATGGATTGCTGAGATTCACTCTTTTCCTCTCCTTTTGCCTGGGAGCAACCCAGCCTCTCACTCAATGCACTCTCCTCTCTCAGTCTTAAGAGTGATTGTATTACCACTAAGTCTTCTGCACTTGAAATTATTGAAGTTTGAAGTTGTGCAGAGACACTCGACGGATAAGTGATATCCGTCGGGTGAGTGGTAAAGCTATCCAACGGATAACTGCTGTTAAGCTTATCCGTCGGGATACAATCACTACTCGATGGATGAGCAATATCCATCGAGAGAGTAGAAGTGAATAAGGTGGGAAGAGAAACTATTGTAGACTCTGTGTTGATTGAAGTTATTTGAGGCACAGATGTCACAATAGAATCTGAAAGAATTGGCAAGTGAGCCAACAAATCATCTAAAAGATGATGCTCACTTGTACTAGATTTTGGCTTCCCCAATAGAGTTAAAGAAGGAGAATCAGGAATTGAAGTGTTTATCATGTCCACTTCCAGTGAGTTAGTTGGTGAGTATAATGTTTCAGTGGCTTCTATAATGAGAGATTTTGGCTGTGACTCCACATTTATTGGAGCCACATCAAACTGAATTTGAGAAGGTACAGGGATTGTGTCTTTAGCACCAGTTTGCACTAAGTGTGTGCCCTGTGCATCCCCAGTTGTTTTGGATTTCTTCTTTCTAGTGTAATTTTGGGGTGAGCTTGTGTCCCTAACCCTCTTGGCCTGTGCTCTTGGATGAGAGCTTTGTTCAATAGCTACATCCTTTTTGGAGGATGCAGCTAGAAGAGAGCTTTTGTCCTTTTTAAGTACTGCAGTTTGTTGGGAAAATGCAGTGTGGCTAGGCTGGGATTCACTGAACTCTCCAACCTTATCCTTGGGGTTTCTTTGATGTTCACCCCTTCCCTCACCTATCTTACCCTCCTTCACACTCCCCTCTTTGGCTTTGGTAGATTTTTCAACTGATACCTTTTGAGAGATACCAAAGGGGGTTTTTTTATTTGGATTTGGAAATTGCAGTTGTTTTGGCAGCTTTGGTAGGCAACTGTTTGGTCATTGTCACAGTTGCCATAGCTATGCCTGAAGTCAAAGAAATAGAGGAGATTAGAATAGTTGAGGGTATGGATGAACTTACCTCTTTTACCTGAGGTGTCAGCATTACAGGAAAAAAGAACATTGGCACATCCCTGTGATGGTTGGCTCTGTTCAAGTCTGCAATGATTCTTCTCTCTTGAACCCAACAAGCCAATTTGTTGTCTGGTTTTCAAGTACAATCTCTTGACAAAGATGGTTAGCCAAAAGCATAAAAAATCTAGCATAGTAAACATTCTTTCCTCTTTTGGCTAAGTTACCTAGTTTAAACCTAACTCATACACCACAAGGTCACTGAAATTATAAAATTTGTCTGTAACTAGCATGTATAGGATGTTAAGCATGGAAATGTTCACAGAATCAAAATTACTGATTTTTCCAGAAAAGACTTTAGTTACAACATCATACAAATAACTTCATTCCTTCCTAAGACCTAGTCTTCTAATCTCACTTAGCTTATTAGTAGGAAGTGCATAATGCATGGAATTAAGCATATTGATCAAATCAGTGTCAGTGTGTGGTGAAGTTACATTATCATCAGGAATCTTGAAACATGCTTTTATCACATCACTATTGATACATAATGCATTACCTTTGATGGTCAGAGTGATGGTTTTGTCAGTAGAGTTGTAGATTGTTGTTGTCCACATCTCCTCAACAACTTCACAATAAATTATGGGTGATTCCAGCATGGCAAAACTTAACTTGCAGTTCTTCACGAAGTCCATCATCTTGTGATAGTCCTCTGATTGCTGAATACCCTTATTGACCAAAGCAGTGAAGTTGTTCTTCTCATAGATGAACCCAGTCTGTGACATGATCTTTACTACGGGTGCCATTGTTAGAGAAGAAAAGCTTGAAGAGAAAGAGGATTTTTGCTTGAGAGAGAATGAAATAAACACAGTTGAATTTGAGAATGATAAAAGAAAATGATTAGAATGAAATAAGCTTTTATACTTTGCACAAAAACAACGGATAAAAATAATAAAGAGAAGTAAATTATCCAATAGAAATTTCCTAAATTAGCCGTTTTAAAATTAACTGTAAAAATTCCACCCATTATCCGTCGTGTAATGCTTACAAACTGTAAGTATACTCGATGGATACTGTTCATGGAATTAACGGTTAAGATTTAGACACTTCGACGGATGAGGATAAACTGTTATCCGTCGAGTTTTAAAAGATTCCAGAAAAATAATTAATTTTATTGTTTACAATTTGTATATCGACGGATGACTCAACCCGATGGATAATGGTCATCCGTCGAAATGCAAATTTTGACTTAGCCAAAATTACATTCAAGACTAAAAATCAGCTAAATTTCTGGCTACTTATCAACTTGCAAAATAATTCAGATAAATTCAAGAGTAATTAAGCATACCTAACTCACTTACCAACCTACAAAAGGTGGATTCATCCAGTGTCTTGGTAAAAATATCTGCAAGTTGCTTCTTACTTGGAATAAAATGTAACTCTACAGTACCATTCATTACATGTTCCCTTATGAAATGGTACTTGATGTCTATGTGCTTTGTCCTTGAATGTTGCACTGGATTTTCAGTGATGGCAATTGCACTTGTGTTGTCACAGAAAATAGGAATCCTTTCAACTTGCAAACCATAGTCTAGCAATTGATTTTTCATCCATAAAATCTGTGCACAGCAACTGCCAGCAACAATATATTCAGCTTCAGCTATAGAGGTAGAAACTAAATTTTGCTTTTTACTGAACCAAGACACAAGCTTGTCTCCTAAAAATTGACAGGTTCCTGTTGTGCTTTTTCTATCAATTCTGCAACCTGCATAATCTGCATCTGAATAACCAGTTAGATCAAAACCAGAATCTCTAGGATACCAAATGCCAAGTTTTGGTGTTCCTTTGAGATATCTGAAAATTCTCTTAATAGCTATCAAGTGAGACTCTCTAGGATCAGCCTGAAATCTAGCACACAAACATGTAGCAAATATTATATTTGGCCTACTAGCTGTTAAGTATAGAAGTGAACCAACCATGCCTCTATAGCTTGAAATATCCACAGACTTTTCAGTAGTGTTTAGTTCAAGCTTAGTTGCAGTAGCCATGGGAGTTTTTGCAGATGTACAATCCATTAGATCAAACTTATTTAAAAGGTCAAAAATATATTTAGTTTGACTAATGAATATTCCATCACTGACTTGCTTAACTTGTAAACCAAGAAAGTAAGTTAGTTCTCCCATCATACTCATTTCATACTTACTTTGCATCAGTTTGGCAAACTTTTTACAAAGTTTCTCATCTGTAGATCCAAAAATAATATCATCTACATAAATTTGAATAAGTATGCTAGAGCCATTAACATTTCTGAAAAATAAAGTTTTATCTACGGTACCTCTTGTGAAGTGATTTTCCAAAAGGAACTTTGATAAATTGTCATACCAGGCTCTAGGTGTTTGCTTCAGTCCATAAAGTGCTTTCAGTAGATAATAGACATACGCTGGAAAATTTGGATCTTCAAATCCAGGAGGTTGACTAACATACACTTCATCCTCCAAATCTCCATTCAGAAAGGCACTTTTGACATCCATTTGATAGACCTTGAAATTGGCAAGGCCGGCATAGGCTAAGAAGATTCTGATGGCTTCAAGTCTTGCAACAGGAGCAAATGTTTCATCAAAATCTATTCCTTCTTGCTGGTAATAGCCTTTAGCAACCAATCTTGCTTTGTTCCTTACTACTATGCCATTTTCATCCATCTTGTTTCTGAATACCCATTTGGTGTCTATTGGATTCTTTCCTTTAGGCTTGGGTACCAGCTTCCATACTTTATTCATTTCAAATTGGTTTAGCTCCTCCTGCATAGCTAAAATCCAATCAGGATCTAACAAGGCTTCTTCTACCTTCTTTGATTCTTCCTTTGACAGAAAGCTGTTGTATAGACATTCTTCTTGAGTTGCTCTCCTGGTTTGAACTCTGGAAGAAACATTGTAATATCCGGGATATATTGTGTAATTATTTTTGCTATTATATAATTATTATGTGTGTTCAGTATCTATTCTGTAAGCTAATTGTTAAGTGTTATTTGTACTTCAATATTCAAAAATAATATTAATTGAGTATTTTAATTTTTATATGTCCAAAATAAAATATAGATAATTGTCATATCTTCCTAATTATTTTTATGTTGGTTTATGGATTTATAAGAATCATATAAAATTTCTAAAATCTTTTTCCGGATAAATAAAGTCTATTTTATAAAAACGGGAACCAACCAACGTCACCCGTTGTTACGTTTTTGGAACCCGAAACTCTTTCGAGAACTTCTTCCTAACCTAATTGTAATATTCCGAGCATATTCCATGTTTCGACTTTTTCGATCCGGCGTACGGTTTGTCCTGCGCGGGTCCCGGCGCAACATTTTCGATACAATATTGGTTGCGGTAAATCAATAAAACCCGTATTTTCGATAAACGGGAGCTTTTTATTAAACTATCACAATTATCACCTCGTAATATGTGTAACCAGGCGCTGAGACCAAGACCGCAGTACAAATTGTACTGATTTGGATAATTATCCCGAAAACCGATACCGTTTTATATCCGGAATGATCCAACGGGATACAAATTTTCCGTAATTATAAATAGCCTTTTACCGTATTTTATTTCGTATCAAAATCATTTGCAGATAGTTAATTATATAATTTTCAGAGAAAAGCCCTAATTTCCTAAAATTGTTCTAAGAATCAAACAGCAAAACGAAGGCGTTACCGATCTCTGTTTTCAAAGCTTGAGTAACCAAAACGAAGGATTTGAAGTGTTCTATCAGATTCTGAGCTTTGTTTCACTGCAGAAATCAAGGTTATTTTTCTAAAAATTTATTTATTTTCGAATTTATTTTATTAAAAATATGAAATTTTGTTCGGATGATTGTTTGTATGATTTGATGATTGCATATTATAGAGCTTGTTTTTCTGATGATTTTCATATGTCATACGTCTGATTTGGAGTTCAATAACATGTTCAAATTCGAGTTTGATTTTCGAATTTCAAAATTAGGGTTTATAACCTGTATGAATGTTCTTAATTGAAATTTGGGGGTTTCTTATTCTGTGATAGATTGATGTTGTGTTATAGTGGGTTGTATTCTCTATGAAATTTGCAATCTAGTCGTATAAGTTTCATGAACCAACGAGGTCTGTAGAGAAGGGAGTTGTGTTTTGAAGTTTTCCGATGTTCGCCGGAAACTGGAAAACTTCACGGCCAAATTCCGGCCAACTCAGGGATTGTTAGGATGAATTGATTGCATGGTTGTGTTCCTGATGTTGTATAGATGTGATCTGGAGGGGTTGGTGGGGTGAGGACGCCGGGAACGTGTTCTCCGGCGAACCCGATTGTTTTCCAGCGAAGGGCTGGAAAATTACAGTTTAGTACCCCAACTTTTGAAAACGATGCAGTTAGGTCCCTGAAGTTTCCAGACTTTGCAAATTTAGGATTCCTGTTTATAAAATGTTTAAAAATCATATTTCCTATTTATTTTTATTATAAAAATTTATTTTTAAATTCTGAAAATTCTAAAAATTATTATTTTAATTCTGAAAATTATTTTTAATTCACAAATAAATCTAAATTAATTAGTTAATTAATTTCAGTTAATTTATAATTGATTAATTGGTCAATTAATTCAAAAATTAATTGATTAATTGATTTAATTAATTATTAATTGATTTTAATTAATTATTTAATTAGATTTAATTATTTAAAAATGATTTAAAAATTCTGAAAAATAGTTTCGAGCTTTAAAATATTATTCTAAATTATTTCCAAGGCTCGATAATTATTCTAAAATTATTTCGGAGCCAGAATGGGCCAACCGAACCCTGTTTATTAATTCCGAAAAATGTTTTAAAAATCATTTTAAATACCAGAAAGCCTATTTATGACCCGAGACTTCTTTATAAATAATATATCATTGATTACGTGATGTATTATGTGCTATATGTGACTTGTTAATTGACTATCGGTCTATATATTCGGTGTTTACTTGATTATTGCATAACTTTAAATCCGTTAATCGGATTTGGGTAAAACGAAGGGTAGATAGAAGTATGTGTTGAATAGAATTCCATGAGTAAATTATTGATAGATGCTTATGATATGTGAGCAGAAGAGGCAAGACGTAAGAAAGGGAAACAGGTAGTTGAGGAGTAAAACGGTTGTGATTGGAAGCGAGTGCAGTGTAGTAAGCTAATACCAGGCAAGTGTTCTGAACTTTCTCGAGATATTGTAGTACTTGATAATCCTATAATATTGCAAGTGCTTTAAAGCGCAGAAACCTAAATCCTGATTTCAGTTATTATTCTTGTGCCATGAATCATATTCTTTCTAATCCATTGATTATTGTATACCCAAACAAGAACCACAAATCTACGATACTACTCCACAAATACATACAAACTAAATACCAAACACTGAAATGAACTATTATATACTCAACCCATGGTATCTTATACTTTGAAAGACCAAATCCTTGAAACCTTGAAACGTTGATTCCTTTGTTATCCAATTCTTTCATTACCCAGCATCCAAGCTTTTAATTTGCCTTATTGATCCTTACAAGGATTGAAACCTTTTTATTGTTAAACATTTATTGTTGTTAATGATTTCGGTTAATTGTTTATTATTGCATATTCTGTTATTATGTTAGAATTGGATTGGTTTTTATAAAATTGTGGACCAGATTCGTGGTCAGACCATATAATGGTCAAGTTAGGCCAATGTGTGCCTTGGATCCAGTAGTTAGAGCAATGATGTGTGCCTTGCTCGGGGTTAGTGCGTGACTGATCAGCAGCCTAACCTTGGTTTTTAAATTAAAAGTATAATATCCAATTCTAAATCATAATCCATTGTTGACTTGATATCATAACCATATTCATCTGATGATCATTATTCTCAGTTTTGTCATTGTGACTTGCTGAGCTAGTTAGCTCATTTGTGCGATGTTGTTTCTATTTTTTCCAGTTAAAAAGGAACCAATTGGTAAAGAGGATCCCCAGTCCAGCGCGAGAGCTAGGGGTTCAGGTTGAGAAAGTGGAGCTAGTAGGCTTCTTTTGGAATAATTTAAGTTTGTAAAAGTTTGTAATAATGTTTAATACTCAGTTTGAATTTGAAATAGTTGGGATTTGAACGGTTTGTAATATATTAGTGTGTTTGGCTTGTGTGCATACTTTAACCTGTTGCGGTCCGTGGTGGTTGGTAAGTAGGGTCACTGCATATATTATTATTATCTTTATTATTGTTATAAGCAGGTTATAATTAAGGTGTATGTGTGGACCCTAAACTTCTGACCCGGGTTTGGAGGGCGCCACAGGTTTGGTATCAGAGCTACAGGTTATAAGTCACTGACACAAGCCTAGGTTGACGGGAATGGGTAGAGGGATAGGATTAGAAGTAAGGTATAGGATGATAGAACGTCGAAGGGTTGAGTGTTATGGTATAACCGGTATTAGTATAGTTTGCGTCGTTGTACGAGATTCTTATATTACGATATGATTTCAGATAGCAGAGATGGCCGACTCTTTTATTCCCGTATCAGCTGATCACTCAGAGCCTTCAGTTGGAGCACCAGCATCGGATCCACGTCCTGTTATTCCACCAGCATTGGCTATTCTACCTCCACCGGTATTGCAACCCGTACCATTAAAGGCCATTCCACCTCCAGGCATGAGGCCACCTGTCAGAGGACCCCCACCAGCTGATTCAGATTCCACTGGGCATTCAGTAGCGAGTGCCCCATTCCAGTCTACATTGCCCCCAGTTCCTTATTACCGGTATGAGGCTCTTCTATTGGAGCGTGATTCCTTGTTGGCTCAGATTAGAGAGTTACAGCATATCATTAGGACTACAGATGTTGATCGTGGTGTGAGGGAGCTTCGAGAGGAGATTCATGTGACACGGAGGGTTCTTGAGGCTAGGCTACATGGAGCTACACTACCTGGCAGAGGCCCTGATGCACTGTTGGGCTGGGCTACTGAGGTTATGGAGGACTTTGAGAGGCTGGCAGGACCAGAGTTTCCTTGGAGTTGAGTTAGAGATTTTGAGATGGAGATGCTGAGCAGTGTTGTTATGGTTATGTAGTATGGACAGTAGTGTGTAGTGTGTATCAGTAGACTTTTTAGTTGTATTTATAGACTAGCGATGCTGACTAGTGAGTAGGTTGTTGTACCCTTTTTGCTTTTACTTTCGAAGCATCTTTACGCTTGTACTACCTAAAACTTTTGATCTATATATCAGTACCTTTTCCTTTCCAACACTGTCATTTACTTTATTGCACCTGTTTTACTTTACCTTATTTATTGCACCAGTATACCCTGTGATACCATGTACCCTGTTTTCCATAGCTGTTTATATTCTGTAAAGAAGCATGCAATTTACTTAGTTGCAACTGTTTTCAAAAAGAGATATTCTTGTTTTACAAAACTTTTCTTTTATACAAAGATTTGATTCAAAAGCTAAATAAATTGATTGATTCTTTAAAGAAAATGCCTCCCAGAAGAAATACCCGCCCCAACACCCAGAATGAAGAAACTAATAACAACAACAATAATAACCAAAATGATATAAACCGGAATGTGAACCCAGGACCCATGGACCCAGCAATAGCCCAGATTCTTCAAATCTTGGCCCAACAAATAGTTCACCTGGCACAACAACAGCAGAGACAGACCAATCCCCAGGTAACTTTTAAAACTTTTCAGGAAGTAAACCCACCAGAATTCAAGGGTTCCTTAGAACCAATTGAAGCAAATGTGTGGTTAAAGGAAATAGAGAAGGCATTTGCCTTGGTAAAAGTGAAAGAGGAGCAGAAGGTTGAATTTGCAAGTTACTATCTGAAGAACGAGGCCACCTATTGGTGGGAGATGGTGAAGACATTGGAAAGCACAGATGTTATTACTTGGGAAAGGTTTAAGGAATTGTTTTTAGAAAAGTATTTTCCTCAGTTTGTTCAAGATCAAATGGAGTTGAAGTTTTTAGAATTAAAGCAAGGAAACATGTCGATAACAGATTATGAGGGGAAGTTTGAGGAATTGTCAAGGTATGTGTCGTCGTATGTTGATACTGATAGAAAGAAAGCTAAGAGATTCCAGCAAGGCTTGAAGCCATGGATCAGAGGGAAGGTAGCTATTTTTGAATTGGATACCTATGCCAGGGTTGTACAGAAGGCTATGATCGCAGAGACAGAGAGTGAGATGTTTCAGAAGGAGAAAGAAAGCAAGAAAAGGAAAGTTGAGGGAAGTGAGGGTCAGTCACAAACAGGGAAGTTTCCAAATTTTAAGAAGGGCAAGTTTCAGCCAGGGAGAAATTTTAATTTCAGGAGACAAAATGCAGGAGACGGAGGCCAGGGCAATCGTCCAGCTAATGTGAATCAGCCGAATCAGTTGAGATTAACTTTTCCAGATTGTCAAGTATGTGGAAAGAAGCATGGAGGAGTTTGTTATAAGTTGAATGTGGTATGTTTTAAATGCAACCAGAAAGGGCACTACTCGAGGGAGTGCCGAAATCAGCCAGCAAATAAGGATCAGCCTATCCGGAATCCAGCAGTGAAAGTTCCAGTCATAGGATTTACATGCTTTAAATGTGGGAAGCCAGGACATATGGCCATGGATTGCAAGACACCAACCCCAGTCAGTAATACATTAAGGATTATGGGATCTACCCCAACAGTGAATGAGACTCTGAGGGCTAGAGTTTTTGACATGTCGGTGAAGGATGCGATCCAGGATACGGATGTCGTGGCAGGTATGCTTAATGTGAATTCTTTATGTGCCAAAGTGTTAATAGATTCGAGAACAACTCGATCTTTTGTTTCACAAGATTTTGTTAGTAAGTTAAATTGTCCAGTTGGGTATTTAAATGAAATAATAACTGTAGAATTAGCAAATCAAGAACGTGTAACTGTTAACCAAGTTTGTGGGAATTGTGAGATTGAGATTTCTGGTAGTAAAATTTGTGTAGATTTGATACCATTTAAGTTACGAGAATTTGACGTTACATTAGGGATGGATTGGTTATCTAAGCATGATGCTCAGATAGATTGTCGAAATAAGAAAGTAATGGTGAAAACGCCAGACGAAAGAATAGTAACGTTCAAGGGACAGAAGCAGGTAAAGAAGTTCTTAACGATGATTCAAGCCAAGAAGTTACTACGACAAGGATGTGAGTATTTCGTAGCATATGTGATCGACAGAAGTCAGGAGTCAGCAAAAATTGAAAATATTCCAGTTGTGATGGAATTTCCAGATGTATTTCCCGACGAGTTACCAGGACTTCCTCCAGATAGAGAAATTGAATTTGCAATCGACTTAGCACCTGGAACCGAACCAGTATCCAAGGCCCCGTATAGAATGGCGCCCGTTGATATGAAAGAATTAGCAAAACAATTGCAAGAGCTGTTAGAGAAAGGAGTAATTAGACCCAGCATATCCCGTGGGGTGCACCGGTATTATTTGTCAAGAAGCAGGATGGAAGCATGAGACTGTGCATCGACTATAGGGAGCTCAACAAGTTGACGATTAAGAATAAGTATCCGTTACCCAGAATTGATGATTTGTTTGACCAATTGAAGGGAGCCAAGTATTTCTCCAAAATCGATTTAAGATCGGGATATCATCAACTGAAGATCAAACCAGAAGATATACCAAAGACAGCTTTCAGAACAAGGTATGGACATTATGAATTTTTAGTGATGTCTTTTGGATTGACCAACGCCCCAGCAGCGTTTATGGACATGATGAACAGAATTTTCAAGGAATATTTGGACAAGTTCGTTATAGTATTTATAGACGATATTTTGATCTATTCAAAGACGGAGGAGGATCATACGGAACATTTAAGGACAGCTTTAGAGATTTTAAGGAAAAAGAAGTTATATGCTAAATTGTCGAAGTGTGAGTTTTGGCTACAGGAAGTTCAGTTCTTAGGACATATAGTCAGTAACGAAGGGATCAAAGTGGACCCGGCAAAGATCGAGGCAATTACGAATTGGGAAAGATCGAAAACACCCACTGAGGTAAGAAGTTTCTTGGGATTGGCAGGATATTATCGACGATTCGTTCAGAATTTCTCAAGAATTGCAACACCATTGACAAAGCTTACACGAAAGAATGAAAAGTTTATATGGAATGACAAGTGCGAAGAAAGTTTTCAGGAATTGAAGCGGAGATTAATCACAGCACCTGTTTTGTCACTTCCAGACGATCAAGGGAATTTCGTAATTTATAGCGATGCTTCTTACAAAGGATTAGGATGTATTCTTATGCAGCACGACAAGGTGATTGCGTATGCGTCAAGGCAATTGAAACCACACGAACAGAAGTACCCTACTCATGATTTGGAGTTAGCAGCTATAGTTTTCGCTTTGAAGATTTGGAGACATTATTTGTATGGAGAAAAGTGTGAGATATTCACGGATCACAAAAGTTTGAAATATATATTTACCCAGAAGGAACTTAATATGAGACAAAGGAGATGGTTAGAATTGATTAAGGATTATGATTGCTCGATTAATTATCATCCCGGTAAGGCGAACGTTGTAGCAGATGCGTTAAGTCGAAAGGAAAAGTTAAATGTATTATCCGTACCTGAAGAGATATATAAAGAATTTCAAAAATTGGAATTGGAGATTAGAATTTGCAAGCCTGAGGAAGCAAAAGTATATGGTATGATTTTCCAACCGGAGTTATTGGAGAAAATAAAGAAATGCCAGAAAGAGGTAATGGATCAAGATATAAATAGTTTGGTAGGTGAGGAATTATGCACGCAACAAGATGATCAAGGTATTCTTAGGTTTTCCTCAAGAATTTGGATTCCACCAGTGACGGAGCTGAAAAATGAAATTTTACAGAGGCACATAGTTCAAGATATTCCATCCATCCAGGGAGTACCAAAATGTACAGAGATTTAAAGAAGAATTATTGGTGGCCAGATATGAAGAGGGAAATTGCGGAATGGGTTAGCAAATGCTATACCTGTCAGAAAGTTAAAGCAGAGCATCAGAGACCAAGCAGATTGCTACAACCATTGAAGATTCCAGAATGGAAGTTGGGACGAGCATTTACCCCTGGTAGAGTTTGCTTATAACAACAGTTATCACGCCAGCATTAGGATGCCACCTTATGAAGCCCTTTATGGACGCAAATGTAGATCTTTAGTATATTGGGACGAAGTAGGAGAACGCAAAATACCCGGACCTGAATTGGTGCAGCAGACAAAGGAAGTTGTTGAAATTATCCAGAAAAGATTAATAGCCGCACAAGATCGTCAGAGGAAATATGCAGACCAATTAAGAAAAGACATGGAATTTGAAGAAGGAAGCTTGGTATTATTGAAAGTATCACCGTGGAAAGGACTAACGAGGTTTGGGAAGAAAGGGAAGCTAAACCCAAGATATGTCGGACCATTTGAAATCATAAAGCGTATTGGCAAAGTAGCTTACGAATTGGCGTTACCTCCGCACATGGAGCACATTCACAATGTTTTTCACATATCAATGCTTAAGAAATATAATCCAGACTCCAGGCATATAATAGAATATGAGCCAATAGAACTTCAAGCAGATTTATCATATGTAGAGAATCTGATAGAGATTCTAGAGGAAAGAGAGAAAGTATTGAGAAATAAAGTGGTGAAGTTAGTAAGAGTATTGTGGAGAAACCCAAAGGTTGAAGAGTCAGCCTGGGAGTTAGAAAGTGATATGAGAGAAAAATACCCTAATTTGTTTTCTTAGAGATTCCGAGGACAGAATCCTTTTAAGGGGGAAGGATGTAATATCCGGGATATATTGTGTAATTATTTTTGCTATTATATAATTATTATGTGTGTTCAGTATCTATTCTGTAAGCTAATTGTTAAGTGTTATCTTTACTTGAATATTCAAAAATAATATTAATTGAGTATTTTAATTTTTATATGTCCAAAATAAAATATAGATAATTGTCATATCTTCCTAATTATTTTTATGTTGGTTTATGGATTTATAAGAATCATATGAAATTTCTAAAATCTTTTTCCGGGTAATTAAAGTCTATTTTATAAAAACGGGAACCAACCGACGTCACCCGTTGTTACATTTTTGGAACCCGAAACTCTTTCAAGAACTCCTTCCTAACCAAATTGTAATATTCCGAGCATATTCCATGTTTCGACTTTTTCGATCCGGCGTACGGTTTGTCCTGCGCGGGTCCCGGTGCAACATTTTCGATACAATATTTGTTTCGGTAAATCAATAAAACCCGTATTTTCGATAAACGGGAGCTTTTTATTAAACTATCACAATTATCACCTCGTAATACGTGTAACCAGGCGCTGAGAGCAAGACCGCAGTACAAATTGTACGGATTTGGATAATTATCCCGAAAATTTGGATCAGTTTTTACAAATAAACGTACCATTTTATATCCGGAATGATCCAACGGGATACACATTTTCCGTAATTATAAATAGCCTTTTACCGTATTTTATTTCGTATCAAAATCATTTGCAGATAGTTAATTATATAATTTTCAGAGAAAAGCCCTAATTTCCTAAAACTGTTCTAAGAATCAAACAGCAAAACGAAGGCGTTACCGATCTCTGTTTTCAAAGCTTGAGTAACCAAAATGAAGGATTTGAAGTGTTCTATCAGATTCTGAGCTTTGTTTCACTGCAGAAATCAAGGTTATTTTTCTAAAAATTTATTTATTTTCGAATTTATTTTATTAAAAATATGAAATTTTGTTCGGATGATTGTTTGTATGATTTGATGATTGCATGTTGTAGAGCTTGTTTTCCTGATGATTTTCATATGTCATACGTCTGATTTGGAGTTCAATAACATGTTCAAATTTGAGTTTGATTTTCGAATTTCAAAATTAGGGTTTATAACCTGTATGAATGTTCTTAATTGAAATTTGGGGGTTTCTTATTCTGTGATAGATTGATGTTGTGTTATAGTGGGTTGTATTCTCTGTGAAATTTGCAATCTAGTCGTATAAGTTTCATGAACCAACGAGATCTGTAGAGAAGGAAGTTGTGTTTTGAAGTTTTCCGATGTTCGCCGGAAACTGGAAAACTTCACGGCCAAATTCCGGCCAACTCAGGGATTGTTAGGATGAATTGATTGCATGGTTGTGTTCCTGATGTTGTGTAGATGTGATCTGGAGGGGTTGGTGGGGTAAGGACGTCGGGAACGTGTTCTCCGGCGAAACCGACTGTTTTCCGGCGAAGGCTGGAAAATTACAGTTTAGTACCCCAACTTTTGAAAACGATGCAATTAGGTCCCTGAAGTTTCCAGACTTTGCAAATTTAGGATTCCTGTTTATAAAATTTTTAAAAATCATATTTTCTATTTATTTTTCTTATAAAAATTCATTTTTAAATTCTGAAAATTCTAAAAATTATTATTTTAATTCTTAAAATTATTTTTAATTCACAAATAAATCTAAATTAATTAGTTAATTAATTTCAGTTAATTTATAATTGATTAATTGGTCAATTAATTCGAAAATTAATTGATTAATTGATTTAATTAATTATTAATTGATTTTAATTAATTATTTAATTAGATTAAATTATTTAAAAATGATATAAAAATTCTGAAAAATAGTTTCGAGCTTTCAAATATTATTCTAAATTATTTCCAAGGCTCGATAATTATTCTAAAATTATTTCGGAGCCAGAATGGGCCAACCGAACCCTGTTTATAAACCCGAAATTGATCCAACGACCCGTTTTAATTCCAAAAAATGTTTTAAAAATCATTTTAAATACCAGAAAGACTATTTATGACCCGAGACTTCTTTATAAATAATATATCATTGATTACGTGATGTATTATGTGTTATATGTGACTTGTTAATTGACTACCGGTCTATATATTCGGTGTTTACTTGATTATATTTCAATCCGTTATTCGAATTTGGGTAAAACGAAGGGTAGATAGAAGTATGTGTTGAATAGAATTCCATGAGTAAATTATTGATAGATGCTTATAATATGTGAGCAGAAGAGGCAAGACGTAAGAAAGGGAAACAGGTAGTTGAGGAGTAAAACGGTTGTGATTGGAAGCGAGTGCAGTGTAGTAAGCTAATATCAGACAAGTGTTCTGAACTTTCTCGAGATATTGTAGTACTTGATAATCCTGTGATATTGCAAGTGCTTTGAAGCACAGAAACCTAAATCCTGATTTCAGTTATTATTCTTGAGCCATGAATCATATTCTTTCTAATCCATTGATTATTGTATACCCAAACAAGAACCACAAATCTACGATACTACTCCACAAATACATACAAACTAAATACCAAACACTGAAATGAACTATTATATACTCAACCCATGGTATCTTATACTTTAAAAGACCAAATCCTTAAAACCTTGAAATGTTGATTCCTTTGTTATCCAATTCTTTCATTACCCAGCATCCAAGCTTTTAATTTGCCTTATTGATCCTTACAAGGATTGAAACCTTTTCATTGTTAAACATTTATTGTTGTTAATGATTTCGGTTAATTGTTTATTATTGCATATTCTATTATTATGTTAATTGGTTTTTATAAAATTGTGGACCAGATTCGTGGTTAGACTATATAGTGGTCAAGTTAGGCCAATGTGTGCCTTGGATCCAGTAGTTAGAGCAATGTTGTGTGCCTTGCTCGGGGTTAGTGCGTGACTGATCAGCAGCCTAACCTTGGTTTTTAAATTAAAAGTATAATATCCAATTCTAAATCATAATCCATTGTTCACTTGATATCATAAACATATTCATCTGATGATCATTATTCTCAGTTTTGTCATTGTGACTTGCTGAGCTAGTTAGCTCATTTGTGCGATGTTCTTTATATTCTTTCCAGTTAAAAAGGAACCAATTGGTAAAGAGGATCCCCGGTCCAGCGCGAGAGCTAGGGGTTCAGGTTGAGAAAGCGGAGCTAGTAGGCTTCTTTTGGAATAATTTAAGTTTGTAAAAGTTTGTAATAATGTTTAATACTCAGTTCGAATTTGAAATAGTTGGGATTTGAACGGTTTGTAATATATTAGTGTGTTTGGCTTGTGTGCATACTTTAACCTGTTGCGGTCCGTGGTGGTTGGTAAGTAAGGTCACTGCATATATTATTATTATCTTTATTATTATTATAAGCAGTTTATAATTAAGGTGTGTGTGTGGACCCCAAACTTCTGACCCGGGTTTGGAGGGCGCCACAAACATCACCAATAATCAGTTCAAAGGGGTGATCTTTTGTCCATTTCCTTGGTTGAGGTAGATTAGCCCTAGATGAAGAGACCTCAATGTTGTCTTGATGTGTGATTGAGTTTTGATTTCTAGAAACTCCCCCTGAGTTTGTGGATCTTTGATTTGAGATAGGGGTACTTTCTATGGGTGATCTGCCTTGACTTACTGCTCCTTTTGATAACCCGACGGATGGTGAATTTTGAGTACCGACGAATGAGGCAGGTTGTCTTCCGACGGATAATACAGATTGCCTTCTGACGGATGAAGCATTATGTAACTCGACGGATGTTGAGTTTTGTGCTTCATTTGTGGTAGATTTTTCTGCATTATCCTTAGACACTATTTCTTGATCACTCTCATCATCATTTTCATCACTGACCATCTCAACATTGTCGAATTTGAGGCTCTCATGGTAATCTCCATCTTTTAGTCCTTCAATCTTTTTATCATCAAACACAACATGTATAGATTCAACAACAATGTTGGTTCTTAGATTGTAGACTCTATATGCTTTACCAACAGCATATCCAATAAAAATTCCTTCATCTGCTTTAGCATCAAACTTCCCATTTTGATCAGTTTGATTTCTCAGAATATAGCATTTACAGCCAAAGATATGAAGAAAGTTTAGAGTTGGCTTCTTGTTCTTGAACAATTGATAAGGTGTCATGCATCTTGCTTGATTAATCAGAGAGATGTTCTGAGTGTAGCATGCAGTGTTTACAGCTTCAGCCCAGAAATATGTTGGTAATTTTGATTCTTCAAGCATTATCCTTGCAGCTTCAATAAGAGATCTATTCTTTCTTTCCACTACTCCATTCTGTTGTGGAGTCCTTGCTGCTGAAAACTCATGCAAGATCCCATTTTCCTCATAAAATGCTCTCATGACAGTTCTTGAACTCAGTTCCATTGTCACTCCTGATTCTTCTAACTTTGAAATCAGGATGATTGTTAACTTGCCTTATGTGATTGATGATGATTTCACTAGCTTCATCTTTAGACTTTACGAAATATGTCCAAGAGAACTTTGAGAAATCATCTACAATTACTAGGAAAAATCTTTTCTTAGAAATTGAAAATACGTTGACTGGTCCAAACAAATCCATGTGAAGCAGTTGCAGAGGCTCTTCAATTGCTGAATCAAGTTTCTTCCTGAATGATGCTTTAATCTGCTTCCCTTTTTGGCAGGCATCACACAGTCCATCCTTTGTAAACTCCACTAGAGGAATGCCTATAACTAGCTCTTTCCTTACCAGCTCATTCATAGTCTTGAAGTTTAAATGAGATAGCTTCTTGTGCCATAGCCAACTTTCATCTTGACTTGCTTTGCTGAGAAGACAAGTTACAGATTCTGCTTTAGTTGAGTTGAAGTCAGCTAGATACACATTTCCTCTTCTCACACCAGTGAGAACCACTTTGTTGTTTTGATTTTTGGTCACAACACAGGCTTCTTTGTTGAAGGTTACTGAGTTGCCTTTGTCATAAAGCTGGCTGATACTCAACAGATTGTGTCTGAGACCATCCACTAAGGCAACCTTTTCAATGATGACATTGTCCTTTGAAATCAAGCCATATCCCACAGTGTAACCTTTGTTGTCATCTCCAAAAGTGATACTTGGGCCAGCTCTCTCTTCAAACTCTGTGAGCAGGGTAGAATCACCAGTCATGTGTCTTGAACAGCCACTATCCAAGTACCAAAGATTCTTTCTGTTTCCCTGCACACATCAAAATCAAATCAAGTTGATTTTGGTACCCAAGTTTCCTTGGGTCCTGCCTTGTTAGCTTTCTTCTTCTGTTTCTTAGGTTTTAACTCATTTGACTTAGGAATTTCAGATTCTTCCTTAGTCATTTGGGTTGGGCCTTTGAAACCACTAGATGCAACAGAATTATCATGCATGTTATGGCTAACAGGAAATGGCATGCTTGGTGCAAACATGTTATTCCAGTAAGGCATGCTAAATGGCATTTGAGGCATATTGTATGCAGCATAATATGGATTAGGTGCAAATGGCATATTAGCAAACTGTGCATTCATATTTTGTGTAGGCATATCATTAACAGGCATGGGAGGCATGGCATTTATGTTAGGAAATTGAGGTTGAACAGACATGGGAGATTTGCAATTAACAGACAAATGATTTACACTACCACACTTGACACAGATCTTTCTAGGAGCATATTTATCAGGTGTGTAGTTATTGTGTTTGTTAATCCCTACTTTACCATTCCTATTGTTTTTCTTTTTAGTCTCTATTTTTACCTCTATTTTCTCAAGTCTCTCACTTAACTGTTTGACAGTCATGTGACCGACATTACCCTTTTTCCCTTTCTTAGCTTGACTTGATTCTCCTGAAACAAAGTTCTTGGAAATAGACCCATACTTATCATTTAGCTTGGTTAATTTGGCTTTGATGATGGGTTTGCTTACAGCCGACGGATGAGGATTTTTATCATTCGATGGATAACACTTTTTGTTATCCGACGGATAGTCCTCATCATCCGTCGAGTCTACATCTGTTAGCAACCCATCTACCAAAATAGGTTCTAGTTTCTCCTTATTCTTTTTCCAGGCTTCATCACAAAAGGACTCAATTCCTTGAACCTTGGTGATTTGAGCATGAACATCTCTGGATGTTTCCATGCTTTAATCACCTCTTGTTCATGATCGAGCTGCTTCTTTAAAATTTCTTCCTTTTTCAAGGACTCAGTTAATTCCTCCTTGGCAATCCTACACTCAATTTTTAGTTTCTCAAACTCAACAAACTGAGACTCAAGCACATTATTCCTCTCACTCAAAAACAAGTTGTTTTCTTTGATTTTAGCATTTTCTTTAGTGAGGGACTTAAGTGTAATACGCAAATGATACAATTCTGTAGACATGTCATTTATGGTATCATTACACTCAGCTTTAGATAAATGTGCAACGTTTCTAGTGATTACCTGATTGCTTGAGGAACTTGTCTCTGTTTCATCAGACTTGGCCATTAGGGCTAGATTGACATAGCTGACATCTTCATCTTCATCCAAGCCATCAGCTGCCCAGTCATTCTGTTGTGTAATAAAAGCCCTTTTGCTTGTAATCTACAGACTCAAATCTTTTCTTACTGGAATCTGACTTTCTACACTCATTTGCAAAATGCCCTGCCAAGCCACATTTGAAACACTTGAATTTTGATTTATCCACCATGTTTCTATTTGGCTTGGCAGCTCCAAAGTTCTTCTTGAACTTGAGCTTGGCAAATCTTCTTGAAAGGAATGCTAGGTGCTCATCAATGTCCTCCATGTCATCTTGGCTCAATGAATCTTCATTTTCTGCAGCTAGCCCCTTACCCTTGCTTTCACAGACCTTTGAAGTTGATTCCACAGCTTCCATCTTCACTTCCTTCTCCTTTTCCAGATTAGCAACTAGTGCAATGGATCCTCCTTTCTTCTTTCCTCTCTCCATTCTTTCATCCTGCTCTATCTCAAGCTCATAGGTCTTCAGAATGCCATACAGTCTTTCCAAAGTAAACTCCTTATAATCTTGTGAGTTTCTCAATGAGACTGTCATTGGTTTCCATTCCTTTGGAAGAGATCTGAGAAATTTCAGATTGGAGTCTTTAGTCTGATAGACTCTTCCATGCAACTTAAGATCATTTAGTAGTTTTTGGAATCTACTAAAAATGTCAGTGAGTGATTCACTTTCCTCATTGTGAAAATGCTCATATTGCTGAATCATGAGCTGCATTTTATTTTCTCTTACTTGCTCGGTACCATCACAGATTATCTGTATTGTGTCCCAAACTTCCTTGGCAGTCTTGCAGTTGATAATGTTATCAAACATCTCTGCATCCACACCATTGAACAGAATGTTCATGGCCTTTTTATCTTTCCTGACTTGTTCAATGTCAGGATCAGACCATTCATGCCTTGGCTTTGGAACAGATGGCTCATTTCCTGTTGCAGCTCTCATTGGAACATGAGGGCCTCTTTCTATGCAGTCCATATAGGCCTCATCTTGAGAAAGCATATGAAGATGCATCTTTACTTTCCAATGATGGTAATTATCTTTATCAAGAAAAGGAATCTTGACTCCAACATCTTTCTTGTTCATCTTGCTGAATTGTTTTGATCTTTAAACTCTTTGTAGATTAAGAGCTTGCTCTGATACCAATTGTTAGTCCCTTAACAATATAGCAAGAATTACAGAAGGGGGGTTGAATGGAATTCTTGAACCTTTTCTTAAAATAAAAATGTTCAACTCGATTATAGATATATTTGTTTTGATTAGCACAATGCGGAATGTAAACTTGAATGAATCAAAACATAAGTAATTAAAAACAAGAGTCTTTAAAAACTTTCTGGGGTATTTAAACAATTCCACCAGAGATATATATATAATATATCGAGAGGACTCTGTGTGCAGAAATGCTCACAGCTGCTTACAAAATGGAACTACTGAGAATACAGGAAATGCTAAAGATTATTCTTACAAAGATTTCTCTGTTTTTGTGTTTCTCAGCTATCTCAGTCATTTTTCTATTTGCTACTCTCTTGGTTTATATTTTACCAAGATTACAAAGTCAAAAAGACTGAACAAATATAAAATCTAACAGTCTTGATCTTTGCTGCTTTTCGTCCTCTATTACCTAGTTAATGGGCTTCCACAGTATGTTTGTATCCAACTCGACGGCTGTGTGTCAGCTTTCACTGTTCAACTGATGTTTGAATCTTGATATGATCATCCGTCGACTTTCAGATCATCCGCCGATGACATGATTGATCATTCGTCGACTGCTATGTTAAACATCCATTGATAGTCATTTGATCATCCGTCGAAGGCTTTGTTAATCATCCGTCGGTAGCTATTTTGGCACTTGACTTCATTTCACTTATACAGAATTACAAGACATTGCTTATGTACAATTAATCAACCTATTCTGCATATCTAGTTAAAGTCAACATGACTTATATGATACTACAGATTCTATACAAAGGTGCATACATCACTGTGCTACAAACTTATTATTACATAAGCTACTCACTTGATGGATAATAAGTTAATCATCCGTCGGGACTATAATGAGTTATCCGTCGGGACTATAATTCTTATCCGTCGAGAGCTACATAATTTCACTAAGTAAAATCTACTTAGACATTTTGTTTAAGTGATCATCAAGTACACAACATATTCACAACAAGGGTGATGGCATCTTTTCTTGTAATAAAATAATTCAAAACCATTTCTTTTTCAAAAACCATTTTATGACGCTACGGATTACAGCTGGTGATCAGCCGCGAAGTAATCCAGAACCTCACTAGGTTCTAGAACATTAATGGGATCCCTAGGCAACCTTTAAGCCTACAAATTAAGAGCGGAAAAGACTTGCGTCTCAGTCCAGATCCACTATTTAAAGAAAATTTTTGTCCCCCTTTGGGACTGAAAATCCATATTTTAACTTTTTATTTTAAAAAGTAATGCCAAGTGAGGGTTAATCTATTAAACAATGAACATCTTTATCAAGGGTTCTAGATCAACTTTAAAGCCATGATCAACTGGACTATACCTTATCAAATGGAATCGCAAAGTTTCTATTCACAAGGAATTTGACAATGAGGTTTAACAAGGTTGTTGGATAGTATAAAGGAACTAAGTCAAACTAGATTCAAGGTAATGGTTCCAGATAAGACATAGGTATTAAAATATAAATAAGGTAAGCATCAGTTTAAAGTATAACAGGATATCATATTTTAGGGGTAAGGATAGGGTTATCAAGCAATCATGAACAACGTTGAGGAATAACTGACTTTTAGGTATCAAGATAAGGTTACTGAGTATAACTTGCACAGTGTTCAACATCACAATTACTTTGGTATACTAGCATGGTATGACTTTTGATTTACTTGTATATAAATCTTCAAGTAAAGTTAAAGTACTTGCAATAAATACTTGAAGGTTCATGGCACTTGCATATAATACGAAAGATATATTTGAAACCACTTGGTTCATATATATCAAGGTGAATTAGAATACTCGCATCATATATAAGAACTGGGTTATCACACACTTGCAGTGTAAACAAAAAGGCAGGTTAAAACACTTGCCTTGAGAAAGGCTTGACTTGACTAGCAGGTGGGAGCAACTGGAGCTTCACTCGACTTTAATGGAAAGTTTACCCTCGTCTCGAGAGCCTACACAAAAATAATAATAACCTCATTATAATATATACTCACTAACTCAACCTAATTATAAACCGAAATTATGCACATTGGCACTTAGGCCTATATACACATACACGCTTACAATTACCTTATAAGCATAATAGTTCACATAGCCACATATGCTCACATAATACATTCAAGTACGTAATAATATATCAATACGCTATATTGCATCACTAAGTTTGGATGATCTCACTCCACTTACTCAAATCACTTAGTTATACTAAACTAGCCAAAACTCTTAATATCGACCTCATAACTCGAAGTGCCTTTTCTAAACCATCAAGTTCTTATGGACCATGACTTACGCCTTACACTCTACTGACCTTATACTATCTTACAACTATGATGGTCAACCTAGGCCTCACTCATAAGTGTTCTAAAACTAAAGGTTAAGTGATTGTGCTCATTATAGTGATTTCAGGATGACACCAATAGGTTTTTGAGTATAATTGACACCCTTACACTTCAATTTTACCTCCCAAACTTTTACACTAGACTCTTCTGATCATAAGGAAACTCTCAAACTTGCTGTGGCTCAAGGGCCTAGCTTGGGCCTACCTGGGCCGAAGCTTAAAGTCCAATGTTCCCCTGTTTTCTGGACAGAAAAATGTCTTGATTTGTACTAACTGATGACACAAGATTCTAAGTCAATTCCTAGAACTATGGCTGGAAAAACTCCTCTGATACTCCCTCTAACTAGGGCTAACCAAGGCCTAGTGAAGACCTACCCATGACATGGTCAAAACTCCCCATTTCTAAGTTCCAACAAAATTGTCCCCTGCTGGACAGATTTAGTTTTTCACTCGTGCACCTAAACAAACAACCTACAAACCTCTAATAAACACCTGAAATCTAAAGTATATTCCTAGTGCTAGCTTCTGGTGTATTGGGCCTCAAAGTGCAATACAAGGACATGGTCAAATCTCACTCTAAACCTCATGGAACCAAACTGAAATTCTACAGAATCTAATGTACCCCTTTCACCATGTTTCTCACTTGACATACCAAACTAAACATCAATCAAAACCCAAACCAAAACTCAACCAAGGAAACCTAGTGAACTAACACTCCCACACACAACATTGGCTTAGTGGAGATCATCATTACCTAAGGTGCAATATAGCAAAACAAGAGTTAACACAATACACTAATTACAAGTCATCTCAAATTCGAAGGTAACCCTTAAATCCTCCAAATATATACGAATCAAAAACACAAAACAAGGAGCACAAATAATATTTAATATCTTAACTCAACTGAAATTAGAGATTATTAACAAAAATCAATCCAAATGATCAAGAACTTTCGAAAATCATGAGTTGGATCTATGCATGCATGCTTTCGAATTTACAAGCCAAAAACAATATGGTTTCTAAAATAATTTCATAATAAAATCAACATGCAAGCCTAGCATTAACCATAACTATGTGATCACTTAGCATGCAAAGAGTTTTATCAAGTTTTTATTTCCAAAACCAAGCTATCATCATATAAACATTCAAAAATCAACAAAGCAACAAAGAAACACCATTAAGAACCATTCATTCGGCTCCCTTATGGTCATGGCCGAATGAAGTGGAAGGGAAATGACCATATAAGCAAGAGCTTCACTCTAATGACTTGGCATTTCACCATTCCTTGTAGTTCTCTCAATAATACAACCTTAAATCTATGAGAATCAAGATTATATTTTGAGTTCTAGTTAAAACAATGACATGCAAGACCAAAACATAAACTTTTCACGCTAAACTATTTGGATTATATATGAAAAAGATATAGAAAGTAAGATTACTTTGATGGAAAATGAATGTTTGAATGAAAATGAAGAAGAAAAGGGGGGCGGGGGCTTCAGCCAAGGAAGGAGCCGAGAGAGGGGATGGTCGAGAGAGAGGAGAGGGAGGAGGGTGAAGATAGGTGAGGGTGGATTGTGGAGTGGAGTGATTTTGACAACTTATATTTGTTTTTATGGTTTGATTTAACTAAAATGTGAGTGGAGTTGGAAATTGACAAAAACAACCTTCTAGCAAGCTTGTGCCATTTTTGCATGCAAGGATATATGAGTAATTTGGCTAATAAAGTGGGAGTTAGTGGGGTTGGAATTTCCAAGTTTGCCCTTAACTTGTATTGGGATCAAAATGCATGCATGGGAAACTAAGTAAATTGCAAATTAAAATTCAACTAATTTATGTAAAACAATTTCTATAAATATAAATGCACTTCCATAAATCATAAAATATATATCATAAAATAGCTTATGATTTTAGAAATTTAATGATATAAGATTTGAAAATTTGTTGTTAAAAGATTTTTAAAATCGATTTTTCATATAAAATGAAGTACTTTTGATTATCATTTAAAAAAACTAAATGATAAGAATTTCCTTTCATAAATTTTTATATAAACTAATACATTAAACACTTAATTTATAGGAACTCAACATATAGATCATCCACATTTATAATTCAACATAATTTAAATCTCAATTATAAACACACATTTATATATAGATAGGTTTTAGAAATACCGGTCGTAACACGAGTAATATATGGCATATTAATACAATTTGGGTTCTTTTATTTTTATTTCTCATCTTCCCCTTTAATTCCCCGTTTTATTTCTTTTTGCTTCGGTGCTCTCTTCGATTTGGCAGCTGTGTATCTTCTCTTGCTCTGTCTCTTTCCTTTATCGGTAATTACTACCACACCCTGTTCTTTTGTCGGCGGTAGTTCGGCGATTCTGCGGCATTGGTATCGGTTTAGCTGTTGGTTTGGATGTATATACACGCACACGCTTGTATTATATCCTAGTAGAGAGTAGTTTTGTTATTTAGCTTGTATCTCTGTGTGTGCTTGTGTTCATGTGTTCCTGTTGCTCTGTTCTTCCGGCTGGGCGTTTTATTTCCGGCTGCCTGTTTTGTAATACACGCGCGTGCATGTGTTGCATAAAATCGATGGTCCTCTTTGTTTTTTTGAATTTTGATGAACTGAAATTGGTAAAATTCGACTGATTAATTGGGTTTATTCGAGTAACTTCTGAAAATTCGAAGTAAATATTTAAAATATTTACTCGAATTATTTGGTAAATATTTCAAATAAATCCCCATAATTACTCGAATTTTATTTTTAAAGATTATGAGTTAATTGGTGAAACTCGTGACTGGAAACCTGGTACGGGTACCTCCGGGTTTTACCGCCGTCGTCGATGAGGCTCGGCGAGCCGACGACGGACTGTGATGATCGTTATCTGAGTCCTAATATTTTAAAATAAATAAAATTAGTTTTATATTTTTATTCCTGATGGAATTAGTTAATAAGTAAATATTGTATCGAGACGATTGAATTGGTTGTTATTATTGGATTGAATCGGTGGTCGGGAATTTTAGTTGGATTGTTTCTGCATTTGGTTGTTATTGAATTGACGTCGATTGTATTCGATGGGTAGTCCGATATCCAAAGGAGACGCTGCCCGATTTTCGGGGGCGTATTTTATAAAATATCGGAACTACCAGTCGAATGTAAATAATTATATAATAATAAATAAATACTTTGTAGAATATAACTGACAACTTGTTTTCTAAAACGACGAGTATATGCATTTTCCGAAAATGAACATCGAGTTCAGCTTTGAGTATGTGAACCCTGATTGGTGTATGTATTATAATAGTACATATAAAGTTCAAGTCGGGATTTGATATCGAATGGGTAGGTTGTTAGCAAGGATATGTCAACCATACCTGGATGTCTAATATAGAGTATTTCGACTCTGTAGGTTCTAGTCAAAGAATTCAAGAATTGAAGTCGAACTAAGGATAACCTAGTGGACCGTTGATGAGATCAGTAGGGTTCTAACCGAAAAACCTGAGTGTTGAAGTCGAATCCAAGGTGATCTAGTGGTTAGACGATAAAGCCTGAGCGTCCGATTTGGCTCAAAGTCGATCAGTAATAGTTGTAAAGCTCTGCAAGGCAAGTACCCCTGAACTAATATTTTACAGTTCAGTATATATGAATAGTTGTTGATTTAAATTTTGTACTGGAACAGAACATTTTAATTTACGTATTCCCCGTATTTAATTATGTTTTATTAACGGATGTTTTGGGGAAAAAGTAACTTCTCAAAATGCCTATCTCTAGATTGTGATTAAAATTGAAAAGATTTAAAATGTGTGCTGTAATTATTTAAAAAGAGATAGGTGTAGTTGATTTTGACAACTGGATAAAAATGAATCAGATATTGAATGGTTAGTTGCGTAAGAGGCCCATTCTACGGTAACGGCCCAACATGTGGTTGCATAAGAGGCTAAGTCGGATGCGCGCACTGGTAGGCCGCTTAGTCCAGCATAACAGAGACCTAGCTAGTCTCTGAGTTCCGGAACAAATTATGGTGGGATAGATTGATCAGCTGTCCCTAGGATTCGTCCAAATTTTATATCTGATTTTGGTTTAATGTTTCCCATAACAGAATAAATAGTTTGTGGTCCCTGTAACGGGACAGATGATTTATGGTTCCAGTAATGGGACAGTGGTTTTGGAAAGGAAATGGCATGCTAAAATTGGACTCTGGTATTTTAACACAGCACACTACATATGATATTATTTTCAGAGCATGCTAGTTTTGATATCCAGTTTATACATGTTTTACTTGTTTCCTATTAAGTTATGAATTATGTTCCTATAACTGTTTTATCATAAATTGTTTTACTTGTTATTCATATAGTGGCACTGCTGAGCAATTGATTGCTCACCCTTGCAGAATATTTTATATATGTATTACAGATGCCTAGGGGATTCTTCCGTGATAGTCAGGGCAAAGTTCCAGTTCCTTTCGCGCCAGGCTCCTCTGAGGTGGATGTGTTGGACCAAAGACGGTCTGTTGAGTTGCTGTATCAAGTTAGTTGCGTCAGTAGGGTTGTTGTAAGTCAATTTGGTATTAGTTGTAACCTAAATCAAACTTAAACCTGGAAAAGATCTTCGTAAAGGGGTCGTGGTTATGTATAATTAGTGATTTGAATTATGTTATGCTTATTATTATAGTTGTTGGTGATGTCAACTCCTGACCCCGGGGTTGAGGCCGTCACAATTCCCTCCTTAGATGTTTCTTGTTTAAGCTAGAAAGTTTGATCCTTTCAATGTAGTTGATGAAGTTTATAAACTCAACTAGCTCTTATTGTGTAGGCACCTCCTGTGACGGCCTCAACCCCGGGGTCAGGAGTTGACGTCACGAAAAACAACAAATCTCAAATATAATACAACCAACTCATTTTTTTATTCAATATAAACACAACCCCTTAACAAGATCTTTTCCAGGTTCAAATATGATTTAGGTTACACAATTAATACATACCAGCTTATTTAAAACAACCTGACACAACTAGCTTTTTATACAAACTCATAGACCACACATGGTCTGACACAACTATCTCAGAGGAGCCTGATGGGAGGGACTGGAATCTAGCCCTACCTATGACAGAAGGGTCTCCTAGGCATCTACAATATATTAATATAAAAAACAATTTACAAGAGTGAGCGATCAATCGCTCAGCAGTACCACTATATGAATAATAAGTAAAACAATTTATGATAAACAGTTATAGGAACAGAAATCATAACTCATTTATAAAAACAAGTAAAACAGGTATTAACTGGATATCAATAACTAGCATGCTCTGTAAAACAATAACATCAGTCGTGGGTTGTGCAAATACGAGAGTCCAATATTAGCATGTTATTTTCATTTTCAAATCATTTGTTCCATTACAAGAACCACAAAACCATCTGTCCCATTACGGGGACCGCAAAACCATTTGTTCCATTACGGGAACCACAAAATCTCGCTCAGATATATAGACTGGAAGATCCATGATGAGACAGCTGAACAGGCTATCATCACCAGGAGGCTCCATCTTCCATCCCATAAAATTTGTTTTGGAACACAGAGACTAGCTAGGTCTTTGTCACGCTGGACTAAGTGATTTAAATAGGGTGCGCAACCAACTTAGGCTCTTATGCCATCTTCCTGGCCGTTACGGGCCCCTTGTGCACGCTCATCCAATTATCTGATCTATTTTATCCAGTTTTCAAACCATTTATACCCATCTCTTTTCAAAATAGTTCTATTATAACACACTTTCCAAAACCTTTCCAATTTATTCACAATTTAGAGATAGGCATTTTCAGAAGTTACTTTTCCCCAAAATATAAGTTTACAAAACATTTTTAAACACAGGTGATACGTAATTTAAAACTTTTTGTTCCAGTACGAAATTTAAATCAATAGCTATTTATATATTATTGAACCATAAAAGATATGTTCAGGGGTACTTGCCTTAATACGCTTTAACAACTATTACTGGATGACTTTGAACCAACCTGGATGCTCGGGCTTTCGATCGGGACCTACAGAACCAAAATACCCTAAATTAGGCAACCGAATATGCTTCACATATCCTCGCTAGTATCCTACCCGTACATTATCAAAACCCGACTCGTAATTATACACATTATTGTAATACACGTAACAATTAGGGTTCACATTCTCAAAAGTCGGTTCGGTATATATTCTTAGAAAATACATATACCACTCATTGTTGGAAATTACGGTAGTCGATTGTTTACAAAATATCTTGTCAAAACACGTAATTTAGGTTTGTATAATATAATTATATTTTCAATCGACGTTCCCGATAATTACAGGATACGTTCCCGTATTCCTGAAAATAATTTTTCAGAACTCGGGCAGCGTCTCCTTTATTTATCGGACTACCCGTCGAAACATAATCGACGTCACAATCAACAATCACAATCCAAACCAATTTCATAACCCGAACGCCAATACGACTTTTAAAATAATTAAGTATTTTCATTTTAAAAATAATCTTATGAACTAAATTAATATTTTAAAAATTTTATGACTCAAAATAATTCATCACGGTCCACCGTTAGCTGACTGCGGTAAAATTCGCGGGCACCCGAATAATTTCGGGTTTCCAACGTGTTGTGCATATGTTGTGTACTTGATGATTTGATAAACAAAACATCTAAGTAGATTTTACTTAGTGAAATAATGTAGCACTCGACGGATAAGAATTATAGTCCCGACGGATAACTCATTATAGTCCCGATGGATAATTAACTTATTATCCATCGAGTGAGTAGCTTATGTAATAATAAGTTTGTAGCACAGTTATGTATGCACCTTTGTATAGAATCTGTAGTAGCATATAAGTCATGTTGACTTTAACTAGATATGCAGAATAGGTTGATTAATTGTACATAAATGATGTCTTGTAATTCTGCATAAGTGAAATAGAGTCAAGTGCCAAAATAGCTACCGACGGATGATTAACAAAGCCATCGACGGATGATCAAATGACTATCGACGGATGATCAAATGACTATCAATGGATGTTTAATATAGCAGTCGATGGATGATCAATTAAACCATCAACGGATGTTCTGAAAGTCGACGGATGATCATATGAAGAATTCAAACAGTAGTTGAACAGTGAAAGCTGACACACAGCCGTCGAGATGTATACAAACACACTGCGGAAGCCCATTAACTGGGTAATAGAGGACGAAAAGCAGCAAAGCTTAAGACTGATAGTTTTTATATTTGTTTAGTCTTTTTGACTTTGTAATCTTGGTATTATATAAACGAAAGTGTAGAAAATAGAAAAATAACTGAGATAGCTGAAAAACACAAAAACAGAGAAATCTTTGTAAGCAGAATCATTAGCATTTCCTGTATTCTCAGTAGTTCCATTTGTAAGCAGCTGTGAGCATTCCTGCACACAGAGTCCTCTCGATATATTATATATATCTCTGGTGGAATTGTTAAAATCCACCAGAAAGTTTTTAAAGACTCTTGTTTTTAATTACTTATGTTTTGATTCAATTAAGTTTTTATTCCGCATTGTGCTAATCAAAACATTATATCTATATTCGAGTTGAACATTTTTATTTCGAGAAAAAGGTTCAAGAATTCCATTCAACCCCCCCCTTCTGTAATTCTTGTTGTATTGTTAAGGGACTAACAATTGGTATCAGAGCAAGCTCTTAATCTACAAAGAGTTTAAAGATCAAAACAATTCAGCAAGATGAATAAGAAAGATGCTGAAGTCAAGATTCCTTTTCTTGATAAAGATAATTACCATCATTGGAAGGTAAAGATGCATCTTCATATGCTTTCTCAAGATGAGGCCTATGTGGACTGCATAGAAAGAGGCCCTCATGTTCCAATGAGAGCTGCAACAGGAAACGAGCCATCTGTTCCAAAGCCAAGGCACGAATGGTCTGACCCTGATATTGAACAAGTCAGGAAGGATAAAAAGGCCATAAACATTCTGTTCAATGGAGTTGATGCAGACATGTTTGATAATATTATCAACTGCAAAACTGCCAAGGAAGTTTGGGACACAATAAAGATAATTTGTGATGGCACTGAGCAAGTAAGAGAAAATAAAATGCAGCTCCTTATTCAGCAATATGAGCATTTTCACAATGAAGAAAGTGAGTCACTCACTGACATTTTTAGTAGATTCCAAAAACTACTAAATGCTCTTAAGTTGCATGGAAGAGTCTATCAGACTAAAGACTCCAATCTGAAATTTCTCATATCTCTTCCAAAGGAATGGAAACCAATGACAGTCTCATTGAGAAACTCACAAGATTATAAGGAGTTTACTTTGGAGAGACTGTATGGCATTCTGAAGACCAATGAGCTTGAGATAGAGAAGGATGAAATAATGGAGAGAGGAAAGAAGAAAGGAGGATCCATTGCACTAGTTGCTGATCTGGAAAAGGAGAAGGAAGTGAAGATGGAAGTTGTTGAGTCAACTTCTAAGGTCTGTGAGAACAAGGGCAAGGGGCTTGCAGTAGAAAGTGAAGATTCATTGAGCCAAGATGACATGGAGGACATTGATGAGCAACTAGCATTTCTATCCAGGAGATTTTCTAAGCTCAAGTTCAAAAAGAACTTTGGAGCAGCCAAGCCAAATAGAAACATGGTGGATAAGTCAAAATTCAAATGTTTCAAATGTGGCTTGGCAGGGCATTTTGCAAATGAGTGTAGAAAGTCAGATTCCAATAAGAAAAGGTTTGAGTATGTGGATTATAAGCAAAAATACTTTGATCCACTCAAACAAAAGGAAAGGGCTTTTATTACACAAGAGAATGACTGGGCAGCAGATGGTTTGCATGAAGATGAAGATGTCAGCTATGTCAATCTAGCCCTAATGGCCAAGTGTGATGAAACAGAGACAAGTTCCTCAAGCAATCAGGTAATCACTACAAACCTTGCACATTTATCTAAAGCTGAGTGTAATGATGCCATAAATGACATGTCTACAGAATTGTATCATTTGCGTGTTACACTTAAGTCTCTCACTAAAGAAAATGCTAAAATCAAAGAAAACAACTTGTTTTTAAGTGAGAGGAATAATGTGCTTGAGTCTTAGTTTGTTCAGTTTGAGAAACTAAAAATTGAGTGTAAGATTGCCAAGGATGAATTAACTGAGTCCTTGAAAAAGGAAGAAATTTTGAAGAAGCAGCTCGAGCGTGAACAAGAGGTGATTAAAGCTTGGAAAACATCCAGGGATGTTCATGCTCAAATCACCAAAGTTCAAGGAATTGAGTCTTTTTGTGATGAAGCCTGGAAAAAGAATAAAGAGAAACTAGAACCTATTTTGGTAGATGGGTTGTTGACAGATGTAGACTCGACGGATGATGAGGACTATCCGTCGGATAACAAAAAGTGTTATCCGTTGAATGATGAAAATCCTCATCCGTCGGCTGTAAGCAAACCCATTAGCAAAGCCAAATTAATCAAGCTAAATGAAAAATATGGGTCTGTTTCCAAGAACTTTGTTTCAGGAAAGTCAAGTCAAGCTAAGAAAGGGAAAAAGGCTAATGTTGGTCACATGACTGTCAAACAGTTAAGTGACAGACTTGAGAAAATTGAGGTAAAAACAGAGACTAAAAAGAAAACAATAGGAATGGTAAAGTAGGGATTAACAAACACAATAACTACACACCTGATAAATATGCTCCTAGAAAAATCTGTGTCAAGTATGGTAGTATCAATCATTTGTCTGTTAATTGCAAATCTGCCATGCCTACTCCCATGTCTGTTCAATCTCAATTTCCAAACATAAATGCCATGCCTCCCATGCCTGTTAATGCTATGCCTACACAGAATATGAATGCACAGTTTGCTAATATGCCATTTGCACCTAATCCATATTATGCTGCATACAATATGCCTCAAATGCCATTCAGGATGCCTTACTGGAATAACATGTTTGCACCAAGCATGTAATTTCCCGTTAGCCATAATATGCATGATAATTCTGTTGTATTAAATGGTTTCAAAGGCCCAACCCAAATGACTAAGGAAAAATCTGAAATTCCTAAGTCAAATGAGTTAAGACCTAAGAAACAGAAAAAGAAAGCTAACAAGGCAGGACCCAAGGAAACTTGGGTACCAAAATTAACTTGATTTGATTTTGATGTGTGCAGGGAAACAGAAAGAATCTTTGGTACTTGGATAGTGGCTGTTCAAGACACATGACTGGTGATTCTACCCTGCTCACAGAGTTTAAGGAGAGAGCTGGCCCAAGTATTACTTTTGGAGATGACAGCAAAGGTTATACTGTGGGATATGGCTTGATTTCAAAGGACAATGTCATCATTGAAGAGGTTGCCTTAGTGGATGGTCTCAAACACAATCTGTTGAGTATCAGCCAGCTTTGTGACAAAGGCAACTCAGTAACCTTTAACAAAGAAGCCTGTGTTGTGACTAATAATCAAAGCAACAAAGTGGTTCTCACTGGTGTGAGAAGAGGAAATGTGTACCTAGCTAACTTCAACTCAACTAAAGCAGAATCTGTAACTTGTCTTCTCAGCAAAGTAAGTCAAGATGAAAGAACTAGTAAGAGGAATTCCTCTAGTGGAGTTTACAAAGGATGGACTGTGTGATGCCTGCCAAAAAGGGAAGCAGATCAAAGCATCATTCAGGAAGAAACTTGATTCAGCAATTGAAGAGCCTCTGCAATTGCTTCACATGGATCTGTTTGGACCAGTCAATGTATTGTCAATTTCAAAGAAAAGATTTTGCCTAGTAATTGTAGATGATTTTTCAAAGTTCTCTTGGACATATTTCCTAAAGTCTAAAGATGAGGCTAGTGAAATCATCATCAATCACATAAGGCAAGTTAACAATCATCCTGATTTTAAAGTTAGAAGAATCAGGAGTGACAATGGAACTGAGTTTAAGAACTATGTCATGAGAGCATTTTATGAGGAAAATGGAATCTTACATGAGTTCTCAGCAGCAAGGACTCCACAACAGAATGGAGTAGTGGAAAGGAAGAACAGATCACTTATTGAAGCTGCAAGGATAATGCTTGAAGAATCAAAATTACCAACATATTTCTGGGCTGAAGCTGTAAACACTGCATGCTACACTCAGAACATCTCTCTGATTAATCAAGCAAGATGCATGACTCCTTATCAATTGTTCAAGAACAAGAAGCCAACTCTAAAATTTCTTCATGTCTTTGGCTGTAAATGCTATATTCTGAGAAATCAAACTGATCAAAATGGGAAGTTTGATGCTAAAGCAGATGAAGGAATTTTTATTGGATATGTTGTTGGTAAAGCATATAGAGTCTACAATCTAAGAACCAACATTATTGTGGAATCTATACATGTTGTGTTTGATGATAAAAAGATTGAAGGACTGAAAGATGGAGATTACCATAAGAGCCTCAAATTCGACAATGTTGAGATGGTCAGTGATGAAAGTGATGATGAGAGTGATCAAGAAACAGTGTCTAAGGATAATGCAGACAAATCTACCACCAATGAAGCACAAAACTCAACATCCGTCGAGTTGCACAATGTTTCATCCGTCGGAAGGCAATCTGTGTTATCCGTCGGAAGACAACCTGCCTCATCCGTTGGTACTCAAAATTCACCATTCGTCGGGTTATCAAAAGGAGCAGGAAGTCAAGGTAGATCACCCATAGAAAGTACCCCTTTCTCAAATCAAAGATCCACAGACTCAGGGGGAGTTTTTAGCAATCAAAACTCAATCACACATCAAGACAACATTGAGGTCTCTTCATCTAGAGCCAATCTACCTCAACCAAGGAAGTGGACAAAAGATCACCCCTTTGAACTGATTATTGGTGATGTTTCTTCTAGAGTTCAAACAAGGAGAGCAACTCAGGAAGAATGTCTATACAGTAGCTTTCTGTCAAAGGAAGAACCAAAGAAGGTAGAAGAAGCTTTGTTAGATCCTGATTGGATTTTAGCTATGCAGGAGGAGCTAAACCAATTTGAAAGAAATAAAGTATGGAAGCTGGTACCCAAGCCTAAAGGAAAGAATCCAATAGACACCAAATGGGTATTCAGAAACAAGATGGATGAAAATGGCATAGTAGTAAGGAACAAAGCCAGATTGGTTGCTAGAGGCTATTGCCAGCAAGAAGGAATAGATTTTGATGAAACATTTGCTCCTGTTGCAAGACTTGAAGCCATCAGAATCTTCTTAGCCTATGCAGCCCATACCAATTTCAAGGTCTATCAAATGGATGTCAAAAGTGCCTTTCTAAATGGAGATTTGGAGGAAGAAGTGTATGTTAGTCAACCTCCTGGCTTTGAAGATCCAAATTTTCCAGAGTATGTCTATTATCTACTGAAAGCACTTTATGGACTGAAGCAAGCACCTAGAGCCTGGTATGACACTTTATCAAAGTTCCTTTTGGAAAATCACTTCACAAGAGGTACTGTAGATAAAACTTTATTTTTCAGAAATGTTAATGGCTCTAGCATACTTGTTCAAATTTATGTAGATGATATTATTTTTGGCTCTACAGATGAGAAACTTTGTAAAAAGTTTGCCAAACTGATGCAAAGTAAGTATGAAATGAGTATGATGGGAGAACTAACTTACTTTCTTGGTTTACAAGTTAAGCAAGTTAGTGATGGAATATTCATTAGTCAAACTAAATATATTTTTGATCTTTTAAAGAAGTTTGATCTAATGGATTGCACATCTGCAAAAATTCCCATGGCCACTGCAACTAAGCTTGAATTAAACACTACTGAAAAGTCTGTGGATATTTCAAGCTATAGAGGCATGGTTGGCTCACTTCTGTACTTAACAGCTAGTAGGCCAGATATAATGTTTGCTATATATTTATGTGCTAGATTTTAGGCTGATCCTAGAGAATCTCACTTGATAGCTATTAAGAGAATTTTCAGATATCTCAAGGGAACACCAAAACTTGGCATTTGGTATCCTAGAGATTCTGGTTTTGATCTAACTTGTTATTCAGATGCAGATTATGCAGGTTGCAGAATTGACAGAAAGAGCACAATAGGAACTTGTCAATTTCAAGGAAACAAGCTTGTGTCCTGGTTCAGTAAAAAGCAAAATTCAGTTTCTACTTCTATAGCTGAAGCTGAATATATTGCTGCTGGCAGTTGTTGTGCACAGATTTTATGGATGAAAAATCAATTGCTAGAATATGGTTTGCAAGTTAAGAGGATTCCTATTTTCTGTGATAACACAAGTGCAATTGCCATCACTGAAAATCCAGTGCAACATTCAAGGACAAAGCACATAGACATCAAGTACCATTTCATAAGGGAACATGTAATGAATGGTATTGTAGAGTTGCATTTTGTTCCAAGTGAGAAGCAACTTGCAGATATCTTTACCAAGCCACTGGATGAATCCACCTTTTCAAGGTTGGTAAGTGAGTTAGGTATGCTTAATTACTCCTAAATTTATCTGAGTTATTCTGCAAGTTGAAATGTAGCCAAAAATTTAGCTGATTTTTAGTCTTGGATGAAATTTTGGCTAAGTCAAAATTTGCATCTCGACGGATGACTACTATTCATCGAGTTAAGTCATCCGTCGATATACTATTTGTAAATAAAAATCAATTATTTTTATGGAATCTTTTAAAACTCGACGGATATCAGTTTATCCTCATCCGTCGAATTGTCTAAATCTTAGCCGTTAATTCCCTGAACATTATCCATCGAGTATACTTACAGTTTGTAAGCATTACACGACGGATAATGGGTGGAATTTTTACAGTTTATTTTTAAACGGCTATTTTAGGCAATTTCTATTGGGTAATTTACTTTTCTTTATTATTTTCATCCGTTGTTTTTGAGATAATATAAAAGCTTATTTCATTCCAATTATTTTCTTTTATCATTCTCAAATTCAACTGCTTTTATCTCATTCTCTCTCAAGCAAATATCCTCTTTCTCTTCAAGCTTTCATTCTCTAACAATGGCACCTGTAGTAAAGATTATGTCTCAAACTGGGTTCATTTATGAGAATAACAACTTCACTGCTTTGGTCAATAAGGGTATTCAGCAATTAGAAGACTATCACAAGATGATGGACTTTGTGAAGAACTGCAAGTTAAGTTATGCCATGCTTGAATCACCCACAATTTTCTGTGAAGTTGTTGAAGAGATGTGGACCACTGCAATCTACAACTCTACTGACAAAACCATCACTCTAACTATCAAAGGTAATGAGTTCTGTATCAATAATGATGTGATAAAAGCATGTTTCAAAATTCCTGATGATAATGTAACTTCACCACATAATGACACTGATATTATCAATATGCTTAATTCCATGCATTATGCACTTCCTACTACTAATCTAAGTGATATTAGAAGATTAGGTCTTAGGAAGGAATGGAGTTTCATGTGTGATGTTGTGACTAAAGTTTTCTCTGGAAAAATCAGTAATTTTGATTCTGTGAACATTTCCATGCTTAACATGCTATACATGCTAGTTACAGATAAATTTTACAATTTCAGTGACCTTGTCTTGTATGAGTTAGGTTTTAAACTAGGTGAGTTAGCCAAAAGGGGAAAAAATGTATATTATGCTAGATTTTTCATGCTATTGGCTAACCATCTTTGTCAAGAGATTGTACTTGAGAACCCAAACAACAAATTGGCTTGTTGGGTTCAAGAGAGAAGAATTATTGCACATTTGAACAGAGCCAACCATCATAGGGATGTGCCAATGTTCTACTTTCCTGTAATGCAGACACCTCGGGTAAGTGAGGTAAGTTCATCCATACCCTCAACTATTCCAATCTCCTCAATTTCTTTGAGTTCAGGAGTAGCTATGGCAACTGTGACAATGACCAAACAGTTGGCTACCAAAGCTGCCAAAACAACTGTAATTTCTAAATCCAAGTCAAAGAAAACCCCCTCTGGTATCTCTCAAAAGGTACCAGTTGAAAAATCCACCATAGCCAAAGAGGGGAGTGTGAAGGAGGGTCAGTTAGGTGAGGGAAGGGGTGAACATCAAAGAAACCCCAAGGATAAGGTTGGAGAGTTGAGTGAATCCCAGCCTAGCCACACTGCAGTTTCCCAACAAACTGCAGTGCTTAAAAAGGACAAAAGCTCACTTCTAGCTACATTCTCCCAAAAGGATGTGGCTATTGAATAAAGCTCTCAGCCAAGAGCACAGGCCAAAAGGGTTAGGGACACAAGCTCACCCGAAACTTACACAAGAAAGAAGAAATCCAAAACCATTGGGGATGCACAGGGCACACACACAGTGCAAACTGGTGCTAAAGACACAGTCCCTGCACTTTCTCAAATTCAGTTTGATGTGGCTCCAATAAATGTGGAGTCACAGCCAAAATCTTTTATAATAGAAGCCTCTGAAACACCATACTCACCAACAAACTCTTTGGAAGTGGATATGATAAACACTTCAATTCCTGATTCCCCTTCTTTAACTCTGTTGGGGAAGCCAAAATCTAGTGCAAGTGAGCATCATCTTTTAGATGATTTGTTGGCTCACTTGCCAATTCTTTCAGATACTACTGTGACATCTGTGCCTCAAATAACTTCAATCAACACAGAGTCAACAATAGTTTCTCCTCCCACCTCATTCATTCCTACTCCCTCGATGGATATTGCTCATCTGTCGAGTAGTGATTGTATCCCGACGGATAAGCTTAACAGCAGTTATCCGTCGGATAGCTTTACCACTCACCCGATGGATATCACTTATCCGTCGAGTGTCTCTGCACAACTTCAAACATCAATTATTTCCAGTGCAGAAGATTTAGTGGTAATACAGTCACTCTTAGGACTGAGAGAGGAGAGTGCATTGAGTGAGAGGCTGGGTTGCTCCCAGGCAAAAGGAGAGGAAAAGAGTGAAACTCAGCAATTCATTTATTCAGGATTGGCAAAAGTGAGTGAGAGGAGTCCCACTTTAGTAGGTGAAGGTGAGAGTGTGAGGGTGGGGAGCCAGGGTGAGACCCTGATGCAACAAAAGAGAGATTATGAGAGAAATGCAGGTACAGGAGAAATAAGGGTGGATCCAGCCATTGCTAGTGAGTCAATGATTGTGGATGATGCTGAAAAGGGAAGACAATTTCAGCAACATTAAAAAGCTGAAATTGATAACATTTCCTTGGATGCTGACACTTTTACTCATCTTGTGTCAGCCTATCAATTGTTGGCTGCTCAGGGCAATGTGGAGGCAGAACAGACTTTGAATTTAGTACACACCTCAGAATCTCTTCAAAGAGATAAAGCTGCTGTAAATAGGATGCCTTCTCAAGCTGGTGAGCCATCTGAAGAATTTGGAGTAAATTCTAATGATGATGACTCTGTTTCTTTGGATGGAAGCATGAACTTAGGGGGAGATGAAGGCCCAAGTTCTGTTTCAAATTTACCTGGATGGGCATGGACAAAGGAATCTACACCAGGACAATTTGGTGTATCTTTGGTCAAGCAAGTGATGGCTATTCAAAAAGCCCTTCAGGAAACTTCAGATGCTGGTACCAAGGCTATTCTTCAAGCTCACCTAGACTCTCTACATCTCATGCAGATCCAGCAATTAAGACAAAATCTGAGTGTGGATGAACTAAAAAGAGATATAACTGACTTGAAGACCTACAATTCTGAGAAGTTGGATTCAGTAATGCCATATGGTACCATGCAAGATCTATTACTAAGATTGAGGAGAGAATCAGATTCTGAAAAGAAGCTGGCCAAGCTGGAAGACAGAGTTCAAGTTATTGAGAAGTCAGTGGCTATCCTTCTTCAAAATCAGCAGACTCAGACAAATCTTCTCATGCAACTGGCGAAATCACAAGGCCTAACTCCTCAACTTGATGATAACAAAAAGGGGGAGAGAGAATCAAGTAAGGGGGAGAAAGGACCAACTGAGGGGGAGAAACTTCAAGTATAAATCAGCAAAGTAATTGTACCTTCAATTACTGTCTCCAAGCCAACAGTTACAGATGGTATAGATCTAATTAAAGCAGCAGCAGCAAATTTGAAAGTTGCTGAAAAAGGAAAGTTGAGTTTGATCAACTGGGATAAGATTGATAAGGAGATACAGAAAAAGTTTGAACTAGTCAAGGAGCCAGTTAAGTCAGCCATCCATCACTCTCATGTCAAGCCAATCACTGTGAATGAGATGAGCATGAACTATCTGGAAAGAGGACAATCTTCCTGCATCAAGTCTCCAAAGGCTGAAACAATTCTTAAACCAAGGGCAAATTATCCAAAATCATCTTAGAAGAACCCTATGGACACTGTGTATGAGACACCCAAGCCTGATGAAAAGAAGCTTCTGTCAAGATCTATTGTCTTCTATAAAGATCCAGCTGATTCAGCTTCAAAAAGGAAAATTGCTAAGATATTCAGAAATGGAAAGGAAATTTGTGTGGTAGCTGGACATCCACAATTTGCTCAAACAAAGAAAGAAGAAAAAGCCAGATTAAAGCAGGAAAAGAGGCAAGCTGCTCTAGATGCAAAGAAGTCTAAACAAAAGAAAGAACATATTGCTATCTTGGCCAAGCTACAGGCTGTAAACTCTTCTCAACAAATTCCCTCTCAACCATATGAAGCTGCTGAATCAAAGAAGAAAATTGAAGAACAGAAGAAATCCCCAAGGAAGAAAGAATTGGCTAGAAGAACAAAAAGGAAACTAAATGGTGTTGATAAGGAATTGGAAGATCAATTTCCTAAGGAATCCACACCAGCTACAACTCAAGCATCAAAGCCCTCTGTGGTATTTGAAGACATAAGGGTGGTGGATCCCTACAGGAACATACATGGTGAACCTATTGTGCCAAAGGATGAGCCAATAGAGTGGGATAACATACCAATTCCTGACTTCAGCTTACCAATCCTTAGCAAGCCAAAAGGACAAAGTCAAGGGCAGTCAAGAAAGTGAAGTTGTCACCTCTCAAATCCAAGTCAGTAGTTAAAGCTCAACCTAAGGTCAATAGGGGAGACTACTTGTACTTGTGTGACATCAAAGAATTTTCAGATCTAAATCTTTATCTGGATGAACTGGATGAAGTAAGGGCAATTGATGCATACAAAAATCTACCTGAAAGGTTGGTGTTCAAGTACAAAGGAGGAAGGGAGATTCAGTGGCCACTTCACAGGATTCTTCAAGAAAGCCAAGTTGTGCTGATTAAAGTCTATTCATCCTTCAAGAAAAACTTTGGGTTTAATGTAACTGCAAGAAGACTAGTATTGAAGAAGATTGAAGAGTTGAGGAGTGTTAGAGCTAAAGATGCACTCCCTAAGACTCTAATCATCCCATACACAGGGAGAAGAGTGCATCTAAGGCCCTACTGGCTGATGGAGTTCATGGATGACAAGGGTGTGAGAAGATTCTTCAGATTAGAAGACCAACTGAGTATCTCTAGCAATGAGACTCTCTTGGAAATGCAAGAAAAGCTAGATCTCTCAGAATCTGATGAACTGGAATTCCACAGGCAGCTCCAGAATCAAATTGAGGAAAATAACAGAAAGCTTGGAAGAAGATCCAGACCTTCAAGGAACTAGAAAAATCTGCTCAGGCTAGAGGAGCATCTTGAATTGACTGTGAGCCAAACCTTGTACATTTTGTTTAATTGAAGCACTTTCAGTTTTATCTACTTATCTTTAAAGATGTATGTTCAGGATGTTTTGTTATCATCAAGTATCTCTTAATTTATGGCTACAATTCCAGTATACATAAATTGGGGGAGATTGTTGTGCGTATGTTGTGTACTTGATGATTTCATAAACAAAACATCTAAGTAGATTTTACTTAATGAAATAATGTAGCACTCGACGGATAAGAATTATAGTCCCGACGGATAACTCATTATAGTCCCGACGGATGATTAACTTATTATCCATCGAGTGAGAAGCTTATGTAAAAATAAGTTTGTAGCACAGTTATGTATGCACCTTTGTATAGAATCTGTAGTAGCATATAAGTCATGTTGACTTTAACTAGATATGCAGAATAGGTTGATTAATTGTACATAAATGATGTCTTGTAATTCTGCATAAGTGAAATAGAGTCAAGTGCCAAAATAGCTACCGACGGATGATTAACAAAGCCATCGACGGATGATCAAATGACTATCAAAGGATGTTTAATATAGCAGTCGACAGATGATCAATTAAACCATCAACGGATGTTCTGAAAGTCGACAGATGATCATATGAAGAATTCAAACAGCAGTTGAACAGTGAAAGCTGACACACAGCCGTTGAGATGTATACAAACACACTGTGGAAGCCCATTAACTGGGTAATAGAGGATGAAAAGCAGCAAAGCTTAAGACTGATAGTTTTTATATTTGTTCAGACTTTTTGACTTTGTAATCTTGGTATTATATAAACCAAGAGTGTAGCAAATAGAAAAATAACTGAGATAGCTGAAAAACACAAAAACAGAGAAATCTTTGTAAGCAGAATCATTAGCATTTCCTGTATTCTCAGTAGTTCCATTTGTAAGCAGCTGTGAGCATCCCTGCACACAGAGTCCTCTCGATATATTATATATATCTTTGGTGGAATTGTTTAAATCCACCAGAAAGTTTTTAAAGACTCTTGTTTTTAATTACTTATGTTTTGATTCAATTAAGTTTCTATTCCGCATTGTGCTAATCAAAACATTATATCTATATTCGAGTTGAACATTTTTATTTCGAGAAAAAGGTTCAAGAATTCCATTCAACCCCCTCCCCCCTTCTGTAATTCTTGCAGTATTGTTAAGGGACTAACACAACGCAAATTCTACCGATTAATTAAATTTACTATCACAAATTTCGATTAATTTCATCAAAATAATTACAGAAATCAGAAAGTTGCAGCAGCACCGGCCAACGCGCACATGCGGCTGGAAAAGAACAAGACAATCGGAAACACAAGGCAACATACAATTTCACAACCTCACCACTGCACATACACACGCGTGTGTATATATGCGCATATATACACAGTAATCACACACCCAAACATAAAACACACACACACACAACTATAACAGATCAAGTCGGAACAGGGCAGGCGGCTGGAAAAAGATAATCAAAGCGGCGCTTACCTGAAATTGAAGGAAAAAGGGGAGGAGGGAGAGGAATTAAGAAAGAATCTGGAGTGAAGAAAGAAAGAATCGAGAGGGAGCAAAGATTACAGAGGAGCGAGAGAGATTAGAAAGAGAGAGAGTGATGTTGGAGAGATAAGAAGAGAATAGGGATAAGAATTGGGGATGTTTATCACATTTGATCTCAATAATCTTGAATCTGACACCGAATTTAACAACTTAACGAGCAATTTACGGGTAAAGATAACCCGAAAACTTACGAAAATAGCTTTAAAAAATCACGAATTAATTTAAAACTAATATTATAAAATTTTCAAAATTTTTTAATCATTTTTGGAACGCGCAATTTACCCGTATTTAGCGATTTAACGAACAAATGTGCGGGTGAATAAAAATCAAAAAAATTTCGAAATAATTTTAAAAAATTCTTGAAATATTCTAAACTTAATAAAATATGAATTTCATGATTTTTGAAACATTCTATATTTTAATACTGAATTTACATTAAAATACAATCAGAAAATCATTTAGGGATAAATAATCAGTAAAATTTTGATTTCTAAATTTTATAAATCCCTAAAAATAATTAAATAAATTATAAAGTAATAAAAATCATTTTAGAGGAAATTCCAATATTTATGAAAATAAATTCTCAATAAAATCACTTTTAAAAGTAAAAATAACCAATACGACTCAATAATTAATCATACAAATAATACTTCGAATACCATGGAGCACATACAACCAATATCAAATACAACATCCAGGTGACATAACCATATTGTATTTTATTTATTTAATAATTACACTTTAATAATTACAAATATACGAGTCGTTATAACCTTCCCCTTAAAAAGATTTTTTCCTCAGAGTCTTAACTAACTGAACAAGTGAGGATATTTGTCAAGCATATCTAACTCTAGTTCCCAAGTAGACTATTCTACTCGAGCATTTCTCCAAAGCACTTTAACTATAGGAATAGACTTATTTCTAAGGACTCGCTCTTTGTGGTCTGGGATCTGGATCGGTCGTTCCACGTAGGACAAATTTGGCTGAAGCTCGATTGGCTCGTACTCAATGACTTGATTCAAATCGGGGATATACCGCTTCATCATAGATACGTGGAACACATTATGGATATGCTGCAGCTGCGGCGATAGCGCCAACTCATAGGCAACTTTACCTACCTTTCTCAATACCTCAAACGGTTTGATATACCTAGGACTCAGTTTCCCTTTCTATCCAAATATAACCAATCCTTTCCAAGAAGACACTTTCAACAATACCAATAATCCTATTTTTATATCCATGTCCTTTCAATGCAAGTCCGCATTCTTTCTCTGTCTATCCTGAGCTGCTTCTAATCTTTTCTGAATCAATACCACTGCATCCTTGGTTTGCTGAACCAACTCAGGACCAAACAACTTTTTTTCTCCTATTTCATCCCAATAAAGTGGGGACCTACACTTACGTCCATACAAAGCTTCGTAGGGTGGCATTCCTATACTGGCATGATAACTATTATTATAGGAAAACTCAATCAATGGCAGGTGAGCATCCCAGTTTCCTTTAAAATCCATAGCACATATTCTCAACATATCTTCTATTGTTCGAATCATCCACTCTTTTTGGCCATCTGTCTGGGGATGGTAAGCAGTAATCATCTTTAACTTAGTCCCCAAAAATTCCTAGAATTTCGTCCAAAATCTTGAATTAAACCTTGGATCTCGGTCAGATACAATCGACACAGGGACTCCATGCTTGGTCACAATTTCATCCAAATACAGCTTGACTAGATTATCCAAAGATTATCTTTCATTGATCAGGAGGAAATGTGCAGACTTCGTCAACCTATCAATAATTACCCAAATTGCATCATGATTCGATTTCGTCTTTGGTAATCCCACTACAAAATCCATTGCGATTTCTTCCCATTTCCACTATGGAATCTCTAAGGGTTGTAATAATCCATTTGGCCTTTGATGTTCTGCTTTTATTGTTTGACAAGTGTGATAATTACTAATTCAATTGGCTATCTCCTTTTTCATTCCTGGCCACCAAAAGTTCTGCTTCAAATTCTAGTACATTTTTGTGCTTCCAGGGTTACTAGATAACCTGGAATTATGGGCTTCTCGCAAAATCTCACTCTTCAATTCAGGCATATTTTATCCTAGAAGAAAACCTAAACATACCTTTACTGTCTTTTTGAGTAAAAAGTTCTTCTCTAGTCAAGCTATCTAGTTTTTGATCCATTATCCCATCTGGACATTTCTAAATCTTGTCCATCAATTATGGCTGAAAGATAATCTCATACAATTGCTCCTTATTACCTTTTGGCACCCGAACTTCAATTTCCAACCTTTCTAATTCTTTTGCTAATTCATCAGCGACCATGATCATATTCAATCTTTCCTTCCTGCTCAGGGCATCTGCCACTACATTGGCTTTGCCTGAGTGGTAGTTAATGGAACAATCATAATCCTTAATCAGTTCCAGCCATCTCCGTTGTCTCATGTTTAGATCCTTTTGGATGAATATATACTTTAAGCTCTTATGGTCCGTATAGATCCCGTACTTTTCTCCGTACAAATAATGTCTCCACAGCTTCAACGCAAACATTACTGTTTCCAATTCCAAATCGTGCACCAGATATTTCTGCTCATGGGGTTTTAACTATCTGGAGGAGTAGGCAATAACTTTATCATGTTACATCAACACGCAGCCCAAACCCTTTAGAGAAGCATTACTTTAGATTATTAAATTTCCCATCTCATCTGGTAATGCTAGCACTGGTGCTGTCACAAATCTTTTCTTTAATTTTTGGAAGCTTTCATCACATTTCTCTGTCCAAATAAACTTCTCATTCTTCCTGGTCAGCTTGGTTAATGAAGTTGCAATCTTGGCAAAGTCTTTTGCAAATCTTCGATAATAACCTGTTAATCCAAGAAAACTCCTAACTTCCGTCGGGGTCTTTGGTTGTTCCCACTTGGATACAGCCTCAATCTTTGTAGGATCCACCTTAATACCATCTTTCCCCACTACATGACCCAAGAACTAGACTTCATCCAACCAAAATTTGCACTTTGAAAATATAGCATACAACTGCTTTTCACTCAACCTTTGTAGGGCAATCCTCAAGTGTTCAACATGATCTTTTTTAGTCTTTGAGTATATGAGGATGTCATCAATAAATACAATTACAAACTTATCCAAGTACTCCTTATACACCATGTTCATTAAATCCATGAAAGTTGCCGGTGCATTGGTCAATCCAAATGACATCACTAGAAACTCGTAGTGTCTATATCTGGTTCTAAATGTGGTATTTGGTATATCTTCAGGCTTAATCTTCAACTGATGGTAGCCCGATCTTAAGTCAATCTTCGAGAAATAACATGCTTATTTAAGTTGGTCAAACAAATCATTAATCCCGGGTAGAAGATACTTATTCTTGATAGTCAACTTATTTAGCTCCCGATAATCAATACACAACCTCATACTTCCATCCTTTTTATTTACAAACAACATTATTGCACCCCACGGGGATACACTTGGCCTAACCACACCTTTATCTAACAATTCCTGAAGTTGTTTAGCTAAATCCTTCATCTCTACTGGGGCCATCCGATATGGAGCCTTTGAAACTGGTTCAGCTCCGGGAATTAAGTCAATAGAAAACTCGATCTCACGATTTGGTGGCAATCCTGGCAACTCATCTAGAAAAATGTCTGGAAATTCCTTTACTATTGGAATCACATTCAGATTAGGTGCCTCTTTCTCAGTGTCTACTTTATGGGCTAAGTAAGCCTCACATCCTTGTCTTAACAGTTTCTTTGCCTTTAATATCGAGAGAAATTTCTTTTCTTCCCTCTGTCCTTGATAATTTACCCTAATATTTTCCTCTATCTATATATCATAATCTTCTTCTTCTTACAATCAATATATTCCTTATATTGGAACAACCAATCTATTCCTAAAATTACATCGAACACTCCTAGCTCGAAGGGTATTAGGTTAGCCGAAAAAGAGTGCCCGTGGATTTCTAGTTGACACTTAGGATAAAATTTACTCACTGAGACTTTATCCTGATTAGCCACTTCTATAATCAAAGGTTCAGCCAAGTCTTCGATATAAAAGACTTAGATGCTCCTGAATCAAATAGAATTTTAACAGGAAAGGAGTTAAGAGAAAGCGTACCTGCAACTACATCTGAATCCTAATCATTGGATCTCTTGGTCATCTTGAAGGTTCTAGCTCTAGCTGTACTGGATGTTGGTCATTGAGATGCACTACCTCCAATATTGCCTTGAGTAGCGGTCTTACAATTCCTAGCAAGATGTCCAACCTTACCACAGTTATAGCAAGTAACTGCATGTTTCTATGTGTTACACTCTGATGTATAATGACCCTTCTTATGGCATTTGAAACACTGAACATCCCTTCTTCACGGACAACTATGTCTCTTACCATATAACTTATAATCCACCGCTGAATTGGCTGACTGGGTTGGAGTGGAAGCAACTAAAGTGGTAGTAGGCCTGGTTTGGGGAAAAGTTTGTCTCCTGAATCTCCTGTTCCTATTCCTTCTGAATTGCTTTGGAAACTTTTGACTGGATTCCCCTTGATCCGCCTTATCCGTACTACCATCAAATTTTCTCTTCTTATCACCCCTTTCCTTGGTGCCTAAATTCTGGTCACTCTCTATTACTAGAGCGGCCTAGACCACTGAGGTATATGTCTTGACCTGCAAGGCCACAACTCCACTGCAGATTTCTGGCTTCAATCCCTGCTGGAACCTTTTTGCTTTCTGAGCTTTAGTGCTCACATACCCAGGTACCAATCGGGCCAATTTCGTAAACTTGGCCTCATATTCTGCCACACTCTTTCACCCTACTTCAATTCTACAAACTCAACCTCCAACTGATTTTGCAAACAATCCGAAAAATATTTTTCCAAAAATAACTATGTAAACCTGGTCCAAGAAACAGGACCTTCTCCTTCCAAGGCACGAGTGGACTCCCACCAATAATTTTCCTTGCCCTTCAAAAAGTAACTTGCATAGTCTGATTTAAAATTATCACTTACTTTAGTGAGGGTAAAGGCCTTCTCCATTTCCTTTAGCCAAATTCTAGCAGCAACAGGGTCCACTTCGCCTTTAAACTCTGGGGGTTTCACCGCCTGGAAGTATTTAAAACTAATAGTTTAGTTCATCTCTCTTTGTTGAGGTTGCTGGTAAAGTTGCAGTTGTTGTTGTTGAATTTGTTGCTGCTATTTTTTATATAAATTGCTGCTGCTGTTATAGAAATTATTGATACTGCTGCGGAAATTGTTCTTGCTGCTGAGCCATTTGATTAGACTGTTGGTGCAGCAAATCTAGCAACTCACCCATGACTGGGCCCCCAACAGACTCTTTATCAGAGGAATTGGATGGGATATTCTTCTTAGGTGGCATTCTCCTGAAACACAACAAATGGTTTTAGTTAAAAAATTTCCCCCGGGTAGCAACATTTTTATGTGTCAAGAGAATGTTGTCGTAATTAAATATTCCCATCCTCATTTATTTGGTGTCCATCCGTAATGAATAGCTAAATTTAACAAAATCAACAAAAAATATAACAATAAAAGTAACAACAATAATAACAATGCAACACCAACAACTTGAGTCCATACACATCCAAAATTTGGCTGTTATAGCAGCCGCCGACCACTATCGGACATACTAGCTGAACTCACATGATCAGACTCATTCTTGCGAGAGGGATAACTACAAATCTATATTGGCCAATGCCAATAGCACATACACTAGGGAGACATATTAAAGATTAAGGCAATTCCAAAAGACCTCAATAGATGCCAGGGTTACGCTTTCGAACCCTCGACTAGACTCTTAAACTTACTCCTCTAAATATGAGTTGTTGTCTCACACCTTTAAACTCAACTTCTACACCTTTCTGACTCTACTCCTTACCTAAATCAGGGACTTAAACTTGTAGCTCTGATACCAACCTGGGATGGCCTCAACCCCGGGGTCAGAAGTTGACGTCACGAACAACAACTAATCATAAATATAATACAACGAACTCATTTTTTTATTCAATATAAACACAACCACTTAAGATCTTTTCCAGGTTCAAGTATAATTTAGGTTACACAATTAATACAAACCAATTTATTTAAAACAACCTGACACAACTAACTTTTTACAGCAACTCACAGACCACACCTGCTCTGGCATAACTATCTCAGAGGCGCCTGATGGGAGGGACTGGAATCTGGCCCTGCCTATGAAAGAAGGGTCTCCTAGGCATCTGTAATATATTAATATACAAAACATTTTGCAAGAGTGAGTGATCAATCGCTCAGTAGTACCACTATATGAATAACAAGTAAAATAATTTATGATAAATAGTTATAGGAACAGAAATCATAACTCGTTTATAAAAACAAGTAAAATAGGTATAAACTGGATATCAATGACTAGCATGCTCTGTAAAACGATAACATCAGTCGTGTGTGTGCAAATACCGGAGTCTAATTTTAGCGTGCTATTTTCATTTTCAAATCATCTGTTCCATTATAGGAACCACAAAACCATCTATCCCATTACGGGGACCGCAAAACCATTTGTTCCATTACGGGAATAACTAAATCTCGCTCAGATATATATACTGGATGATCCATGATGAGACAGCTGTTCAGGTTATCATCACCGGGCGGCTCCATCTGCCATCCCATAAAATTTTATCCGGAACTAAGAGACTAGCAAGGTCTATGTCACGATGGACTAAGTGGTTTAAATAGAGTGCGCTACCAAATTATCTGATCTATTTTTTCCACTTTTCAAACCATTTATACCTATCTCTTTTCAAAACAGTTCTATCATAGCACACTTTACAAAACCTTTCTAATTTATTCACAATATAGATATAGGCATTTTAGAAGTTACTATTCCCCAAAACATAAGTTTACAAAACATTTTTAAACATAGGGGATACGTAACTTAAAACATTATATTCCAGTACAAAATTTAAATCAACAGCTATTCATATATTATTGAACCATAAAAGATATGGTCATGAATACTTGCCTTAATACTCTTTAACAACTATTACTGGCTGACTTTGGACAGACCTGGATGCTCGAGCTTTCGATCGGGACGTACAGAACCGAAACACCCTAAATTAGGCAACCGAATATGCTTGACATATACTCGCTAGTATGCTACCCGTACATTATCAAAACTCGACGCGTAATTATACGCATTATTATAATACACGTAACAATTAGGGTTCACTTTCTCGAAAGTCGGTTCGGTATTTATTCTTGGAAAATATATATACCCGTCATTGTTGGAAATTAGGGTAGTCGATTGTTTACAAAATATCTTGTCACAACACGTAATTTAGGTTTGTATAATATAACTATATTTTTAATCGACGTTACCGATAATTACAGGATACGTTCCCGCATTCCCGAAAATAATTTTTCGGAACTCAGGCAACGTTTCCTTTATTTATCGGACTACCCGTCGCAACATAATCGACGTCACAATCAACAATCACAATCAAAACCAATTTCATAACCCGAACGCCAATACGACTTTTAAAATAATTAACTATTTTCATTTTGAAAATAATTTACGAACTAAATTAATATTTAAAAAATTTTAGGACTCGAAAGAATTCATCTCATTCCACCGTCAGCTCATCGAAATTCATCGCTGACGGCGGTAAAATTCACGGGTACCCGAATAATTTCGGGTTTCCAACCCAAATTCTACCGATTAATTAAATTTACTATCACAAATATCGATTAATTTCATCAAAATAATTACAGAAATTAGAAAGTCACAGCAGCCCTGGACCACGCGCACACGCGCGGCCGAAAAAGAACAAGAGAACCGGAAACGCAAGACAACATTACAACTTCACAACCTCATCACTGCACATACACACGCGTGTGTATACACGCGCATATATACACAATAATCACACACCCAAACATAAAACAGACACAAACACAACTATTATAGATCAAGTCAGAACAGGGCTGGCGGCTGGAAAAAGATAATCAAAGCGGCGCTTACCGGAAATTGAAGGAAAAAGAGGATGAGGGAGAGGAATTAAGAGAGAATCAGGAGAGAAAAAAGAAAGAATCGAGAGGGATGAGAGATTACAGAGGATAAAGAGAGATTAGAAAGAGAGAGAGTGATATGGAGAGCTAAGGATAGAAAAGGGATAAGAATTGGGGAAGTTTATCACATTTTATCACACTAATCCTGATCTGAGACCGAATTTAACAATTTAACGAGCGATTTATGGGTAAAGATAACCCGAAAACTAACGAAAATAGCTTTAAAAATCTCGGAATAATTTAAAACTAATAATATAAAATTTTCAAAATTTTTAAATCATTTTTGGAAAGCGCAATTTACCCGCATTTAGCGATTTAACGAACAAACGTGCGGGTGAATAAACACCGAAAAATTTCCGAAATAATTTTAAAATTCTCGAAATATTCCAAACTTAAAAAATTATGAATTTCATGATTTTTCAAACATTCGAGAATTTAATACTGAATTTACACTAAAATACTGTCAGAAAATCATTCAAGGATAAATAATCAGTGAAATATTGATTTCTAAATTTTATAAATCCATAAAAATAATTAAATAAATTATAAAGCAATAAATTAATTTTAGAGGAAATTCCAATATTTCTAAAAATATGTAACATCCAAGAAATATCGTGCAATTATTTTTATCAATAAATAATTATTATTTGATTATTATGTGCATTTTGGTGAATTATCTGATGATTGCTATTGATATTTAGGTGTTTATATGTGATAAAGTGTAAGTATTTTGATTTTCAATAAGTCCAGAATAAATTATAGATAATTATGATATTTTTCTGGTAATTTTTGGATTGTTATATGATTTTATAAGGATTTATAGATTTAATAATTATTTTCTGATAATTATAAAACTACTTTATAAAAGTGGGAATCGTTCAACTTCAACCGTTTTTGCTTTACAACCCAAAACTCTTTGGAAAACTCCTTCCAAACGTAATCTGATTATTCCGGACATTTTTCATATTTTGACTTTTTCGATCTGGATTACGGTTTGATCTGGTTATTATTACAATATTTTCGTATAAAGTGTTTTATAAGAATCCCAGTTTTGATAATTATCCAAAACAGGTATTAAATTGGATCGTTTTAACATTTACTTAGCGAGTTAGTAACCTATTTGTTATTCCCAGTGGACTAACAATGAGATTTACAGAAGGGGGGTTGAATGTAAATCTCAAAACTTTTTCAAGTTTTGAGCAGTTTCTAAGGCTAAGTATTTTTGAGAGCAAGTATGTGTGAATTGCTTGAAGCTAATGCAGACATATATATATTCAAACACAAATGTAAAGAACACAGAGAACTTAAAAACTTTCCTGGTGGATTTGTTGTTCCACCAGAGATGTGTTATTTCAGAAAATCTGTGATTCAAAGAATTAAATCACAGCTGCTTCCTAGTACAAACTAGATGATTTTCTCTCTGGACTTTTTCTAAACAACTCTGGAAAAATTCATATCTAATTACTAGCTGCTACTTGGTTTAAATATCACCAAGTTTACAAGTGAAGAAAAAACTGTAAAATACAATAAAAAAAAGCTCTTCACATGTTTCTTCTTCATTTCTCTATTCAATGCAATTTAGTCTTAGCTGTTGATCTTTGAATACTTCCTTGTTTGCACCAGAATGGAAATGCTGCATTTTCTTGATTCCTCCTAGAGGCTTCCACATTCCAGTTTGTCTCTGTCAACCCATGTGTCTCTGTCAGCTTATGAATTGTCACTATCAACTGCTAATGAACTAAGAATCCGTTGAAGCTTTCATCCGTTGATGCCTTATCCGTTGAGGCTTTATCCGTTGAAGCTTTATCTGTTGATGCATTATCAGTTGAAGTCTTTATCCGTTGAAGCACTTATCCGTTGATGGATATTATCCGTTGAAGCATTAGAGACATCCGTTGAAGCTTTGTTTCTTATCCGTTGAAGGTCTTCAATATCAGTTGATACTTCTTCACTTATACAAAATTACAAGGCATGAAATATTTACAATTAGCCCTCCTATTTGCATATCCACTAGTAGTCAACATGACTGATTCTTTCCTATAACATCTAAGAATTACAACTTGAATCCAGAGAATGAAATGTGCTACAATACTAAACTTATTGCTAAGTAAAGCTACTCCTTCAACGGATAGCCAAGATGGTCTTATCGGTTGAGGCTACAAACACTAGATTTCTACTTAGGTGTTTTGTTTAACTTATCATCAAACTAATATACATATTTCTAACAATCTCCCCTTATTTATGTCTACTAGAACTGTAGGCATAAATTTGGGTTTAGCTTGATGATAACAAAACACTTGACAAATATTTTAACTGTAATAAAGCAGAAATTCAAAAGTGCTGCAAAAATGTGTATGCTGAGATGGAATTGAAGAATTACATTATTTCCAAGGGTGCTCCTCTAGCCTGAGCAGATTAATTTCTTTTCCTTTGATCCCTTGTTTTCTTTCCTAGCCTCATGTCATTCTCCTCTATCTGAAGTTGAAGTTGTCTGTAGAACTCAGCTTCATCTTCTTCATTGATGTCCAACTTAGATTGCATACCCTTGAGAGTTTCATTACTGGCAATCTTGAGCTGATCTTTAAGTCTGAAAAATCTTCTGACTCCTTTGTTGTCGCTGAACTCCATCAACCAATGAGGTGATTTGTGAACTGTGATTCCTCTTTCTTGAATGAGTAATGTTCTAGGCAAGGCATTGGGCTCACACCAAGTTTTCCTTATGTTGGCAATCTTGTTGAGAATCTCAGTCTTGGCAGTCCTGGTAAAGCCAGAATCCCTTTGTATGGATGAGTAGACTCTAACCAAGGTAGAGTAGCCTTCATTCAGAATCCTGTAGAGAGGCCAAGTTCTTTCCCCACTTCCTTTGTATTTGAACACTAGTCTTTCTGGCAGCTGTCTATAGGCAGCTATTCCCCTCACTTCCTCCAGCTCATCCAGATAGAGTTCAATGTCTGAAAATTCTTTTATGTCACAAATGTGAACATAATCATCCTTAGAGGCTTGTGGCTTAGGCTTAGGCTTCTGAGTGAATTTGATTGAGGTTTTGGAGGGTGTTGATTTGATTCTTCTTTTCTGATTCTTTGATGGTGGAGAAGAGGTTAAGAAGGTGGGCAATTTGATGGTGTCCCAATCAATTGGTTCCTCCTTAGGAATGATTGTTTCACCATGAATGTTTATGAAGGGGTCAGGCACAATGGGTTTAGGAATAGAAGGTAGTGGTTTGGATTTTGATTGGGTTTTTTCAGCCTCATCTACCATCTTTCTCTTTGTATTGGCCTTCTTTCTATTCCCTTTCTGCCATTCCTCTCTTTCCTTACTTCTTTCTTCCATATCACTATCAACCATGTCCCCCATACCTTCATCTTCACTTTTGTCTTCAATTTCTTTCTTTTCTTCAGCTTGACTTGATTTTAGCTGTTTTTCAAGCTTTGCTTGTGCTCTTTTGTCAGCCTTTAGCTTTTTGGCTTCTTCCTTCAACCTTCTGGTTTCTTCCCTCTTGGCTATTGAGAATTTGGGATGTCCTTGCATCACACAGATGCTCTTTCCCTCTCTAAAGATAATATCCATGTTCCTCCTTACAGCCACATCCATGGTCTCTTTATGCTTTATGATACTTCCACCCAAAACCTTGTCTTCATTAGGCTTTGGAAGAGGAAAATCCACTTCTTTCATCTGAGCAAGGCTTAGAGGATTCTTTGTAGAGTCCTTATTGGATCTGTTGTTGGGCTTGAGAACCATAGGTTTCAGATTCTTGGAAGAAGTCTCTCCAACCTTATTCCTCCTTACTGGCTTGAGCTCCATAATAATTGGCTCCACCTTGGTGCTATGCTTCACAGATTGTGATTTAGAAGTTGTAGAACCAAAAATTTGTTGCATCTTTTCATCAATTTTCCTCCTTTGCTCTTTGACTTGCAATTCAGCTGCTGTTATCTAGATTAGATCAATTCCATCAAGCTTTCCTTTGATTTGAATAGTTGGAGAAGTGGTGATGGTGGGAACTAGCACTTGAGATATTTGAACTGTTGTTGATGGCTCTCCTTCCCCTTCCCCATTATTCTCCCCCTTTTTGTTATCATCAAGGGTAGGGGTCAAGCCTTGTGCTTTTGCCAGCTGCATTAGTAGATTTGCCTGAGTTTATTGATTCTAAAAAATGGTGACCATAGAGTCTTCAATGATCTGAACTCTGTCTTCCAACCTGGCCAGCCTCTTGTCAGCATCAGATGCTTTCCTCAGTCTCCCCAACAAATCTTGCATAGTACCATAGGGCATGACTGAATCCAACTTCTCAGCATTGTAGGATTTCAGATCAGCAATGTCCTGCTTGAGTTCATCCACACTTAGATTCTGTTTGAAATGCTACAACTGCAAGAGATGCAGAGAGTCCAGATGAGCTTGAAGAATTGCCTTGGTACCAGCATCTGTAGTCTCCTGAAGGGCCTTCTGAATAGTCATTACTTGCCTGACCAAAGTGACACCAAACTCTCCTGGTGTAGATGCCTTTGCCCATGCCCAATCAGGGAGATCTGGAACAGAACTTGGGCCTGCTTCTCCCCCTAAGTTCATGCTCTCATCCAAAGAATCAGAGTCATCATCATTAGAATTTACTCCAAATTCTTCAGATGGCTCACCAGCTTGAGAAGGCAGCTTGTTAACAGCAGCTTTGTCTCTGAGAAGAGATTCTGAAGTGTGTACAATGTTTAAAGTCTGTTCTGCCTCCACATTGCCCTGAGCAGCCAATAATTGATAGGCTGGAACAGGGTGAGTAAAAGTGTCAGCATCCAAGGAAATGTTATCAATTACAGCTTTGTAATGTTGCTGAAATTGTCTGTCCTTTTCTGCATCATCCACTATCATTGACTCACTAGCAATGGCTGAATCCACCCTTATAGCTTCGGTACCTGCCTTTCTCTCATTTTCTCTATTTTCTTGCATCAGGGGCTCCCCCTGGCTCACACACACCCTCACACCCTCACCCTCACCTTCTAAGGTGGCACTCCCCTCACTCACTTTTGCCATGCTGGAAGAAATAGCATGCATATGGTGACTCTCAACCTCTCCTTTTACCTGGGAGCAACCCAACTTCTCACTCAAATTATCACTCCCTTCCCTCAAACCTAAAAGTGATTGTACAGTAACCATGTCCTTTACAGTTGGAGTTGTGTCTGTTATATGTGTAGAGACCATCAACGGATAGGGAGTATCCGTTGAAGTGGAAACTGATGGTATCAACGGATAACTGCTGTTAAGCTTATCCGTCGAAGAACAACCACTGGTCAACGGATGAGAGATATCTGTTGAAGAAGAAAAAGATGTAGATATAGAAAGTGACATAATTGTTGAATCTGTGTGAATTGATTTTAAGTGAGGTGACACAGATTCTTCAACTATATCTGAAAAAATTGGCTGATGATCCAACAAATCATCTAAAAGATGATGATCATCAGGTTTCGAGTGGGTCTCCTCCCTGAGTTTTAATGAGGGAGAATCAGGAAGTGATGTGAATATCATATCCACATCCAGAGAGGGTGATGGAGAGTTTGATGATGAATGTGTTTCAATTATGAGAGAATGGGGCTGTGACTCCACATTTGCTAGAGTCACATCAAGCTGATTTTGAGAAGGAAAAGATACAGGTGGATGTATCTTTGCTGTGTGTGCTCCTTGTGTTAAAACTAGGGTCTTGTGTTGAAGTTTTGTTTCTTATCCGTTGAAGGTCTTCAATATCAGTTGATACTTCTTCACTTATACAAAATTACAAGGCATGAAATATTTACAATTAACCCTCCTATTTGCATATCCACTAGTAGTCAACATGACTGATTCTTTCCTACAACATCTAAGAATTACAACTTGAATCCAGAGAATGAAATGTGCTACAATACTAAACTTATTGCTAAGTAAAGCTACTCCTTCAACGGATAGCCAAGATGGTCTTATCCGTTGAGGCTACAAACACTAGATTTCTACTTAAGTGTTTTGTTTAACTTATCATCAAACTAATACACATATTTCTAACACTATTTTTTGATCCAATACGATCCAACGGGTATTAATATTCCATAAATACAAATAGTCCTTTTTCTAATTTCATTTTATTCGTATAATCATTATCAAACAATAAAAACCGAGAATTTACAGAGAAAAACCCGAAAACCCGTTGTGTTCTTGACAATCAAGCCCAAAAATGAAAGTGTTATCGAATTTCGAATCAAGCGTGCTATATACCAAATCGAAGCTCTCGAAAAGATCTTTCAGAATCAATCATCACTTTCAGTGCAGAAATCAAGATTATTTTGCTATTTAATTATTTTATTTTGAATTAATTTATGATTAAAATAGGAATTTTTGATTTTCATGTTTTTGAGTGATTTGATGGTTGAATCTTGTAGATAATTTTGGTCTGGTCATTTTGGTATATTATTTGTTGAATTTGGGGTTCAATAATATGTAGAAAAGTGGGGTTAATTTTCGAAATACTGAAATTAGGGTTTATATATGTTTGAATGTTTTCAATTAAATTTAGGTGTTTCTTTGTTAGGGGTTATTGATTGAAATTGATTATACCAATGAATAGATCGTCCAAAGACGATTCGATTGGTGTATGGAGATTAACAGACTATTCCAGGATCGACCTCGCCGGAAAACGGCAGAGGTGTCGCCGAAAAAGTTTGAGCCAGATTTTTGGCTTATTCAGAGATAATCTGTTCGAATTGTTTCTTTGATTGTGTTTCTGGAAAGCTAGGGAACATTTCCTAGTAATTTGGGCCGTTTCTAGGTCAATTTTTCGGTGGCCGAAAAGCTCGGTGGTCGCCATTAATGGCGACCAACCGACGGACGATGGCCGGAGAAGGTGACAGGGGGAAATTTCAGTTTAACCCTCTGTGGTTTGCAAAAATTGTAAATTTCATATTTCAGTTTTAAAAATTTACACAAAAACTGATTTCTGTTTTAATTATTTTCAAAAATTGTAATTGTTTTTACTTTTATTTTCAAAAATGGGTTGTAATTATTTATAATTCCAAAATTCATTATTTTAAATTCTGAAAATTATTTCTAATTCAAAACTAAATCCAAATTATTTAATTAATTAATTTTAGTTGATAATTAATTATTTAAAAATTTAATTAATTTAAATAATAATTGATTAATTGGTTTAGTTAATTACTTATTAATTTTAATTAATTATTTAATTAGATTTAATTATTTCCTTTGATTTCAAAATTCCGAAAATAGTTTCGAGCTGTAAAATATTATTATAAATTATTTTCAAGACTCGATAATTATTATTAATGATTTTAAATTCAGATTCGGGTATTCAAACCCTGTTATTTATTTATAAAATTATTTGTTGACCCATTTTAATTCCGAAAATTGTTCAAAAATTCGTAATAAATAGACCGTTCGTCCGTTTAATACGAAACGAACGCCTCTACACTCAGAAAAATATTTTACTTCTATTAAAAATACTTTTGAGGCCAAAATTCTTTTGTATTAAAAGGTAATTTGTTTTATGAGTCATTCTAAGTCAGTTATTGATCGATAAATACTATTTTTGACCTGGTTTTTGTTCTAGAAGTTCTGAGTCCTACCTTTAACGATTAGACTTATGTGTTCATGTGTCATATAAATAACATGATTATGTGCTATGTGACCCATATGCTATATGTTTACAATTCCTACTATCATGGTTAAGTATAAATGATCGGGTAGTCGTCGAGACGTATATTTACATCGATTGAATTTGGTCTTGTCAATTGAAATAGTATCTTTTATGATAGATACACCTAGTTCAAGGCATTCAAAGGCAGACAATGATAATGAAAGTAAAGTTTGATTATGTATGTTAAGGGACGAGTAGATACAAAGTAGAAGTGAGGATAAAATGATGATTAAAGGCTAGAAAGCAAATCAATTGAGGCAAATATTCCTAAACTTTCTTTTTACATACTGCAAGTATTTCTTTCTTATTCTAAGTTTAGAATAGGAAACTATTTTATATTTCACTGCAATTACTCTTAATTATGCACATACATTTCATTATTGTTCCTTTATTATCGATTGATCTTTTAAGAAAATACTTATTATTCTGAATTATTTGTAAATCCTGAATCGGGATGTTTTGAAATCAAAATGATTTGATATCAAAATACTCTACATACTGGATGGTTATGAAGAAGGCCAGAAATGAACTGGACCCTATGGGCCGGGGATGGACTGGACCCTTTATTACGGAGGCCATAGTGTGTGGGTACCTCGATGGATCTATACAAATGAGTATAGATCTGTACTATATCTTGACTGATCAACAGGGTATGAGTACGGATGTTGATTCTAGTATCCAGTCTAATTTATTGTTGATCATCATTAACGGAACTCCTTCTTGAAAAGTTCTATGATTCCAAAATCAGACAAAGACCTGATTCAAGAAATGAATCAGTAGATTACTTATGCCTTTTGATTTGTGATTGAGGGCTAATAAGGGCCAATGTTTTATTCGCTCAATTACTTAAATAAATAAAAATGTTTATAAATTATTTAAAGATTGTGTCCGGAAATTTCTTTTCATATTGATACCTGGAAATCAGTTATGTTACTTGGTAGGCATTTCTGGCTCATTCTTGCTTGTGAATTCTTATTTTTTTCAGTTTGAAATGATGATTAAAGCGAATAGCTCTTAGTAGAAAGCAAAATTGGAGAAATCCCAGCTGCGAGAAGTTAGAGATGTCCATATTGAATAAAACAAGGAAGTTAGAAAGGAGGTAATAAAACTGTAATTAGTTGCTGTAGATTTTAGAAAGTTAGATTCTTGTTTCAAACCATAACCTGTAAACGATCCGGAATTGAGGGGTTATCTGTATATTTGTTTTAATATACAGTGTATATTTGTTTCAATATACAGGTTTATATTGTTTAAAGTTATTTGGTGACACCTAACCCTGATCCCGGATTTGGGAATGTTACAAGTTGGTGTCAGAGCAACAGGTTATTGGTCCCTGAATGAGAATAGGTGGAAGTAAGATAGGAGTAATAGGCCATATAAGATAGGAAAGACCCTAAGTATACTCATTTTGAGTGCGAATTAGGATTAGTGGATCGGATATGGATTAGTAAGATAGGATATTATTAAGAGAAGTGTAAGGCAAATATATGGACACTATAGATATATTGGGTTCCCAGATCCTATAGTTGTGATGAGTCGACAGCTCGACGGAGAATGGGTAAATTATTCTGCTTTTCATGCTGAAAGGCATATGTCATAGCCTATTTGTTTATTCGAGGATATAACTCAACTCAAATAAGAATGTAACAAGTAAATAGTGGATCTACCGTCAAAGAGATCTCTCAAAGTAACATCTGTCAAAGGATTCAGAAATAATGTTCATCTACAGACTTGAGGAATTACTTCACTGGAAGAAGTTCAAGAAATTGATCAAGCCTCAGTGATATAAATCAAGATTGTGGATTTAATCAAGTGACAGAGATCTTGTCAGGGTATCAAACAATTACAGGGATTTAATCTGAAGAAAATCAAGTTATCAAAGTCAAGACATGAAGAAACGTCACGGAAATTATTCACTCATGAACCAGACAGTACGTCGAGTGTCAACATTGAAGTGGTGGAATTGATTCATAATTTTCATTAATTTTCAGAAGATTTTCAGAAGAGTGGTTGATGTTCAAGAGTAGTATTAATTCTCTATTAATTAATTATGTCATATAATTTAATTAAGAAAATAAATTATATCTGCAAAGATTAATTTATTGATTAATTGAATTAATTGATTAATTAATTTTGAATTAATATTATGAATTTTCAAAATTGATTTTGAATTTATATTCAATATTAATTCAGCATGGAAATCAATTGAACCAGTATGACAATCAATTGCCATACCGAAAGTCATACTAGTTCAAATGGATTATCATACCAAAAGTTCTACCAGCTATGGGATTGTCTTGCTAGTTCAAATGATTGTCTCACTGATTGTCTTGCTAGTTCAACAGATTGTCATGCCGATTCTCTTACTAGTTCAACAGATTGTCTCACCGATTGTCTTACCAGTTCATTTGATCTCTGTTGATTGAATTATTAAAAGACAGCAGCAGCAGACATTCAACACAACACAATACACTTCATCTACTCAAGAACAAAAACATCAGCAGCCGCAGAAGTATATCATCTCTCACTGCTGCAAATTCAAGACCATTAATTTCTAGCAATTAAAGTTAAATCTAAACCACTAGAAATCATTCTCTTGTTCTTGTGTAACTATCTAGCGGATCAAAATCCCTAAAACTTAATCTCAAATTGCTTCTAGCATTTGATCCTTTTTATTGCAAAAATAGAAAAAGTTCATGTCGAATTTATTCTAGATTTGTGATAATTTATTTGAGATTAATCTCTTGTAAACGATACCGTTGTTGTCACACCTTTCAAGTTTAATAATAGTTTTATTTAACTTGAATTTTGTTTCACTTTTTTATTCCGCATTAAATTCTATTAAATGGTAGAGTTTTTATTCAACCCCCCTTCTATAAACATATTGGGACCTAACAATTGGTATCAGAGCCTTCTGAATAACGAACAAATCAAGATCCTAGACTTTTGTGATTTTTCAACTTCTTGAATTTTTATTTCTTCAAAAATTCATAATGACTTCAGGAAAAGTTGGAACCGTTAAAATTCCAGTGTTTGATAAAGAAAATTATATTATATGAAAGAAGAAGATGCTCTTGTTTTTACAAGTTGCAAATCCTAAATATCTGGACGTGTTAAAGAATGGTCCAAAAATTCCGATGGTTATTGAACCAGAGGTTATAGAAGATAATGTTGTAATTACCAAAGCTAGAACCTATGCAAAAGAGCCTGAGGATTTTACTCCTGTTGAAAAAGAAGAAGCCTCCTTGGATGTCAGCCTTCAATTAATTTTAGTTGATTCCCTAGATCCCTTGATGAACAGACATGTGATGAACTGTAAAAATTCCAAACACATCTGGGAAACTATTGAGGTGATTAAATGAAGGCACAGAGGAAGTTAGGGAGAACAATTTAGAGATCCTAACCTCTGAGTATGAACATTTTAAATCCAATCTAGGAGAAGGAATTATTGAAGTGTTCGAGAGGTACAATGCATTAATCAACAACCTGAACATAAATGGAAAATATTATTCAATCAGGGAGGTCAACAAAAAGTTCATTTTAACACTGCCAACTCATCTTGAACATAGAATCACTGCCATAAGAGAAGCGAGAGATCTGAGTGAGATTTATTTGGAAAGGCTCTATGGTGTGTTAAAAACCTATGAGTTGGAGCATATTCAGCAGAAGGAAGTCTACGGGAAAGGTAGATTGGTCAACACAACTACTGCTCTAGTAGCTGAAGGTCAACAACAATAACAACAATCTCAACAGTCAGAGAGAATGGTACAATCTTCCAAGGCTGAGGAAAATGTGATAGTAGCAGAATATGATCCTCCTACTACAAATCAATCTGGTGATGATTTTTACTCCTTGGAAGAGCTGGAGCAATTGGAAGATGAGTCAATGGCCCAGATTATCAAGAGATTCTCCAATGTCAGATTCAAGAGAAATCCCAAGTTCAAGTACAAGTCCAACTACAACAGATTCCAGAAAGGTAGATCTTTATCCTCTAACACCAGCAGTGGTGGATACAAAACAGGGATGGTTGATCGGAACACCATTCGATGCTTTAACTGCAATGAGTTGGGACACTTTTCCACAGAATACAGGAAGCCAAAGTAAGTAAGGAAGAACTCTTATGATTCAAATCAGAAGAGTAACTCTGAAAGGGCTTATCTGGCAAAGGGAAGAAGCTGGGATGATACTGATAGTGAAGATGAAGAAGATGGGAATCTTGCTTTTATGGCTACTGATGGAAATACTTCATCGTCAAGAAAAGAGGTAAAATTTACTGATGCTGAATTAGTTTATCATCTAGGAGGTTCCTTAGATTGTGCTCGTCGTGATAATGAACTGTTAATTCAACAGATCAAAGACCTTGAGAAAGAGGTTAATGAATTCAAACTTGTGCACATTAATCAAGACAAATTAAAAGAACAAGTATCTTTTCTATAGAATAGAGTTAAATGTTATAGACAACTCGAAACTATTCTCAAAGACAAGATCAACGGTCTTGAGACTAAGGTTAAAGCTTACTTTAATTCTTGTTCGAAGGCTAAAGAGTTCTACAATAAGCAAGCTATTAATCAAACCTATGGAATAGGTTTTGGTTACAATGTTGCTATTGGAGAATTAGGCATAAACTCCCCTCCTCATGTCTGTGCTAAAGGTAGGGAAGTACCACATGTGCTAAAGGGTACTGATAAACCCCTTTATAAAAAATTAATTGTTGAACCATTTGATGAGACCTCCTTTATTATTCAAGAAGAAATATGTGCTGAAAATCTTGCTAATGAGAAGGTTGTTTCCAAGCCAAGTGTGTCGAAAGTTCCAGTCAAAGTTCTGAAAGCAACTGAGACTAACTCAGACACACATGAGTTGGATAACAAAAATACCATGTCTACCATGCATAATTTTCCTGTTGTTAATCCCTCTCATAAAGCATGTGGTGTTCCTAATTGTATGTCTTGTGCTTTTAATTTGATGTATGCTTATTTTAATGGTAAACATATTTCTAGTGATAAGACTACTCATCGTCAGCATGTGAATAATAGGAAGCATGATAGGTCTAAGACTACTAGTCCTCCTAAGGCTAGAAAGGAGACATTTGTGCCTAAGCCTAAACAAAAATTTGTTAAGGCTGTTTACAAGGTCAAATGTCCAGTTGTTGAGAAATTTGAGAACATAAAAATTAAGAATGTTGTTTTTCCTGATAAAGGCCAATTCTACAAGTATGTCGGACCCAACCAAGCTTGGGTTCTGAAGAAGGTCTAATACATTTGTATTGTATGGCATTAAATTGGTGGAACCGGCAGTGTGGATTCTTGACAGCGGATCTTCAAGACATATGACCGGAGATAGAGCCCTGCTATCAAATATGGTTGAGAAAGCTAGCCCAGTGGTTACCTTTGGAGATAACAGCAAAGGTTTAACTGAGGGATATGGCTATTTGCAAGCTGGAAATGTTATCATTGAAAATGTGTATATTGTGCAAGGACTTGAACACAATTTGCTTAGTATCAGTCAGTTCTGTGATAAAGGCTACTATGTTTTATTCGACAAGCTGAAGTGTCAAGTCGTGCATAAGAAAAATGAAAAACCCTCCTTGATGGGAATCCGGAAAGGAAATCTGTTCGTAGCTGACATAAACTTGGGAAGCTGGTATCCAAACCAAATGACAACTTTGTAATTGGTATAAGGATAACCAGAAGTCAAACTGGATGAAAATGACATTGTTACGAGGGACAAGGCCAAACTGGATGCTAGGTTATTATCAGGAAGCAGTATCTAACATATAGCACCAGTGACGAGACTTGAGGATATTACGACATATCAGGCACCTGATGCACATTAGACTTGGAATTGGACTCTAGTAGATGTGTACAAGTGCACTCCTGATTGGTGAGTCAAAAGAGGAAATCGATGCACCACAGTCCATGGACTTTGTAGTTGCAGATCTATTGGACTATGCAACCTCTTCTTTACAATCTCACTTCAGGTTGTTATGAACTAGTGTACTACTCAAGCAATCGTCAAGGACATGGTTTGTCACTCTAACTGAAGTTACAGTTTAATATGAACTAGTAGAGTTGTCATATTAATAACTCTCTTATCACTAGGCACAAACATATTGTTTTATATGTGCAGTGATATAATGATAATGTTATATGTTGGTCTACAAACAAACTTGTGCACTCGAACAGTTTTAGGAGAAAATCAAACTTCTTTCTATATTAGTGATTTCTTATTTCATTAAAATCTTTTGAAATTACTATTGTACATCATTTATCTCAAAAGATTAAATGTATAATTTTCATTCATTATAGATCTTAAGTACATTTTATCTCTATTGCCATATGTTCTGTGATACAGGTTCAGCCTCCAATGGCCTTCTTTCATTGACAGTTATGAGATTGAAAACCCACAACTTATATCCCAGACTGTAAAGACAAACACAGAAACAGAACTAACCAACACTCTCTTACCACTAAAATGAAGTATGAATGAGCGTGAGGGATATAGTGCCTTAGTGCACCACATAAGGAAGGTTCTGAAGTCAACCCAGCAGCTTTGTCTCCTACAAAGATGAGTAGTATTTAAACTGAGACAGTTGTTAACCCCCATAAATCTTCTCAAAGAGAAGTAATGGCTGAAAAGGCACAAAAAAAGTTACTAGATTCATCCTCTCAACAGGATGCGTCTATTGAAATTTTCCTGTCGGCCAGGGTATCCGATGTAGTGGCACCACCTCAAACATAAACAATTCTTGATGCACAAGGAAAGGGTACACACACAATGGAGGAGTTGACAGAAAAAAGAGTTTCGACCATTTTAAGGTCAGATTCGATTGTTCAAGGTTCTTTAATGGACCAATTGTCTTTACAGGTGTTAGGAGAGGATACTGATCCAATAGCCATATGTCAGTGGTCAGTGTCTACCTCCCCAGGCTTAAATCCCCTGGATGAATCTGCGGATAGTGGATCTGACATAGGCGCAGATCGGCAACTTGTTGACAATGATTCAGATATTACCTGATGAGTCACAAGGAAATGTCTTCACAGACATTAGAAGGGAACTTTGATCTTTATGCTAAATTTGTTGGATCATTGTTTACCTTCCCAGAGTTCAAATCTGGGACCCAAAAAGGGAAACTAGTAACTTGTAGATTATGACTCAGATTCATCTGACGAGTTTAACAAGGATGGGGATTTGCGAACTTCCACTGCACCACCTGTGACCTCCTTAAGGATGTCTAAGGTGATTTTCCTTGCAGGTACAGCTGAATTTTGGAGCTATGAGAGGAGTGATACACTTGTGAGAATGAGTGTAAACACGAGTGGAGAGAATAGTGAAACACATGTGAGGTACACTAAACAGAATCACACACTCACAGTGAGGAAGAAAGAGAAACTACTTGTTATTTCTTTTCCAACCAAGTGAAATATGAGAACTCCTTCAGATAATGGCATACATTCCTTCTCTAAGGGGGAGATAAAAGCTTAAGTAATAGTTTGGAGGATTCCTCAACTAAGGGGGAGAAATAGCAGGGAGGAGGAAAAAGGTAAAGCACATGTACACTACACCACACCATTGTTGTTTGTAACTACGGATCCTATTGTACGGGAGAGGTGGTAAACACAAGATGATTTCCTAGTAATCAGAAGAAGTGGTTTGGTTCATCACTATTCTTCATAAGGGAAGAAGCTATTTTCCAAAAGGGGAGTACCATTGGTTTTTATCAGCGAATCCTATTATACGGGAGATGTGGTAAACGAAGGTGATCTCCTTTAAGCAGTTGATTCTCATAGGGGGAGAAGCAAGAGAGATATGCGCTTCTCAACAGGAAATGTGGTTGTACAAAAGAAGCTGCTGATAATTACTTCAAGACTGAGAAGTATTATCTGGCAGATATTTAAAGAACCAAGGAAATGAAGATGAAACTACTTGAAGATATGTTCAGTCTAGAGGAACATCTATTTGGAATCTGGAAAATGTTAAATATAATCCATAACTTTTTTGCTATTTACTTTGCATCTCTGTTTACATCTTTTTCTTATTTGTTAGTTGAGTTATCCTCTAGGTATTTGTTGTTATTGTCTAACAAACAAATAGGGGGAGATTGAAAGGCATATGCCATAGCCTATTTGTTTATTCGAGGATTTAACTCAACTCAAATAAGAATATAACAAGTAAATAGTGGATCTACCGTCAAAGAGATCTCTCAAAGTAACATCTGTCAAAGAATTCAGAAACAATGTTCATCTACAGAGTTGAGGAATTACTTCACTGGAAGGAGTTCAAGAAATTGATCAAGCCTCAGTGATATAAATCAAGATTATGGATTTAATCAAGTGGTTGAGATCTTGTCAGGGTATCAAACAATTACAGGGATTTTATCTGAAGAAAATCAATTTATCAAAGTCAAGACATGAAGAAACATCACGGAAGTTAGTCACTCATGAACCAGACAGTACATCTAGTTTCAACATTGAAGTGGTGGAATTGATTCATAATTTTCAGTGATTTTCAAAAGATTTTCAAAAGAGTGGTTGCTGTTCAAGAGTAGTATTAATTCTCTATAAATTAATTAAGTCATATAATTTAATTAAGAAAATAAATTATATCTGCAAAGATTAATTTATTGATTAATTGAATTAATTGATTAATTAATTCTGAATTAATATTATGAATTTTTAGAATTGATTTTGAATTTATATTCAATATTAATTCAGCATGGCAATAAATTGAACCAGTATGACAATCAATTGTCATACCGAAAGTCATACTAGTTCAAATGGATTGTCATACCGAAAGTTCTACCAGCTATGGGATTGTCTTGCTTGTTCAAATGATTGTCTCACCGATTGTCTTGCTAGTTCAACAGACTGTCATGCCGATTGTCTTACTAGTTCAACAGATTGTCTCACCGATTGTCTTGCCGGTGCATTTGATCTCTGTTGATTGAATTATTAAAAGAAAACAACAGCAGACATTCAACACAACACAATACACTTCATCTACTCAAGAACAAAAACATCAGCAGCCGCAGAAGCATGTCATCTCTCACTACTGCAAATTCAAGACCATTAATTTCTAGCAATTAAAGTTAAATCTAAACCACTAGAAATTATTCTCTTGTTCTTGTGTAACTATCTAGTGGATCAAAATCCCTAGAACTTAATCTCAGATTGCTTCTAGCATTTGATCCTTTTTATTGCAAAAATAGAAAAAGTTCATGTCGAATTTATTCTAGATTTGTGATAATTTATTTGAGATTAATCCCTTGTAAACGATACCGTTGTTGTAACACCTTTCAAGTTTAATAATAGTTTTATTTAACTTGAATTTTGTTTCACTTTTTTATTCCGTATTAAATTCTATTAAATGGTAGAATTTTTATTCAACCCCCTTCTACAAACATATTGGGACCTAACACATGCGATTTTAAAGGAAAAGGAGATTTATTCTTGTAAGAACTTCGTATAGAGAAAGATAGATGATTTTTATAATGACCCAACTTAGAATTATGTAGTAGTACAAGTTCCAGGCTGGAGGTAACCAGTTGATTGAAACTGACGAAGAGCCAAAGTTGCGAGTTTCAAAGGCACCACCGTTGCGAGAAGTTTCTTATCACTTATCGGGCGCCATGCAAGGAATGACATCTACATATTAGGTATAATTAAGAAAAGCATGACAATATGACCTTATCTACAGACATAACGTCGTATAACATCAATTGGCTGTAACTATGGCATCAAGGGTGACGATGAGAATGTCAAAGGTAGTACCATACGCCAGCATTGGAGTTAAAGTTATGAATAAAATGGTATGAAACGGTAAATAAAGATTTCATCGACTAGTGAATGTGAAATGAACTTGAGGAGGAGTAAAAGACATATAAAGGTGAATGGACCCTTATGTGGTCGTTTTTTTAATTAAATGCCCTGTTAGTAGATTATTAGAATAACAAACAACTCATACAGTAATGACGACCATGTGTGCAATTTTCAAAATTTTAAAATAAGTTTTTGAAAAAGATTTTCTTAATGAACTTTCAAAAGATCTTTACCCAAAATAAGTTTTCAAAATTTGGGTGTCAAATTACTACTTGAGTTCTTGTTATTATAAGCAGTAGATTACCGAGAAGAATGGTTGATCTGGACTCAGTATTGTTCGTTCAAAGGGCCAAGTAAACCCACTAATACGGAGAAGTTTGAAATTTTCTTGGAAAAAGAGTGCAAACTTTGTTTAATAATATCAATAATTGAATCAACGTGCGGAAACATTATTTATCCAATTTATAAAATTATTAAAGTTTAAAAAGGTTCGTAGACCTAGAAGAAGCCGAGGATGATTAAAGGAAATGAAGGAATCTTCTAGACTATTGAAGAAAAATAATATTTCCTATCGACGTAATCGAGATGTTGCATGATCGATGGCTATTATATATGGAATAGACGAAATTAGAAGCCATGACTGTAAATTTTGTAAGAACGCGATTGTGGTCAAACTATTAAAGTTATAAACGTGGATGGTGAGCATCAATATCATTCTTCTATATAAATGACAGTGTATACTCTTCTTGATTCATGAATACGCATGACCTTTTCTTAATAATAAATTATGTGAGGCAAGAAGGAAAGCAAATTTATTGTATCTCTTTCAAATCATTTATCTTCTCAAAATATTGCTTTCTAATTGAGACGAGCAGTGTTATGGTGTGACGCTTTATCAAAATGACAAAGAGTCCGGTGGGACGCCACCTAATCATGTGCTATATGCCATATAGTACGAAAGACTGACCATCTTGAGTAAAAATATGGTTGTCTCATTCATATCTAAATCATCACTCATTTTTCTTTCTTCAATTATGATCTATTGATTTATGGATTCTTTCAATTTTTTTGTTTCACTATTGTTCTTTACAAAACTTTCCAATTAAAATCATATATCCAAATTATCTTCTTGTGTAAGATTTATTATTTGAGGATTTTAAAAGGAGTGGAGTAGTCCCGTGTGGAAGATAGAATTACATGTCGAGTATAGATATAATTGTAAGCCCATAAATGGTGGACATTTACGTGCAAGAAATAATTGATACACAGATAACATGGTTATTACAAATACATCAAATCAGAAATGGGTATCTGCTAGAGATGGTTGTTCTTGATACGGGGATTTCATTAGTACGTTAGAGTGTATTAATGCGATACACTTCAAGTTAGAAGATTTTGACGTGAAATGAACGGTTAGCAAACCGTGTTAAGTAAATTAATAACAAAATAAGAAAGTAAAGCTATGTACATCAGACAAAGCAAACGAATTTCGGGATGGCAACCGAAGACTAAGGAAATCTTAGTAATAACTCGGACCAGCGATCAATATGTGAAAAGACGAAGCATACTTTAATCATGTGGGAAATGCTTGTCATGAAGAAATTTTAAATTATGAATATATTTCGAGTGTGTTCTTCAAGGAATTGTTAGGTTCCCTAACTTAAGTACATGAGTTATGGTGAACTTGACACCCATAGCTGAGCCAGCGACGAAGGTTCGGTACGAGAACATAAGTGGAAATAAAGGAATGATAATTCAGCTGTACAGTCTTTTAGGAAGTAATGTTTTAATACCAATTGAATTTCCACCAGATTATGATAGTGTTGGTTATTAGAAGCTAAAACAAGTTAACTAATGAAAATGAGTGGATATCATCAAGAATAGAGGATTTGTGTGATTAGCTAAAAGATGCGGCATCATTTTTAAAAGGTAGCTATATATAAGTATTAATGGTAAGAAATAAGATTAAAAGATATCCTTAAGATGGATTTATGAACAGGCATAAGTGATATGAATCATTAATTAGAAAGCGTGGATTTAAAGATAAGTTAGAAGAATTGTGGAATAAAGTTTTTGAGAAATAACAAGATAATCATAAGTTCATTAGTAATATTTTGTGATACTTTGAAAGGATTGAGGAAAAGTATGGTCATAATAACAATTTTTGTTTATGACCATAGTTCAATTAAAAGATGTATGATATGTCACTCAGTAGTATATGTGGTTATCAGCATGATATATTCTGAAATATGGTGAAAAAATAAGTTTGGTTGGTGGTAGTTAATGGATATGACTGTGGATGGTTTGGTTGATTGATGATGTTTTGGTTGATTGATGGTGTCGGCTTAAGTCCGACAGGTAGTCAATAATATAGGGGAAATGCTGCCCAAATTTTTGAAAAATACCCTACTTTTAAAAATAGAAAGTATACTTCTGTGAGTTATTGATGTTCATATTGATGCTCCGAATGGTTGCGATCTCAGTTCTTGAAAGAGGCTATTATAGTCAAACTGACTTTATATAATTGGTCTTTGATTTCATTTAGCTAGTCATCGCTTGGTTCAATTGATCATTTAAAAGAGTTAATTGATTAATTCTATCAAATGATGATCAGTTAGATGGAAATCAATTCCAATTACATTAAGTTAGATTCTAATGTGATTTTCAGATCTGAAATCAAAGTAGTTAGGAATTTGGAGATAATAAGGACACCAGTGGAATTCAGAAGTTTAGTGGATAGTGAAATGTTACTACAAGTTGGTGCGAGGCTTTATCTAGATGAATATGTTCCTTGTAATAGACAAGAAAAATACCAAGTTATTTATACATGAAAGTGTGAAGAATGTTTTCAGGAACTAAAGGTTCAAGATAAGAGTAAAGGGAAGAAAGGAAAAGGATGAAGAAGGGAAGTTGAATAAAGAGGAGATTAGTAACTACGCCAATATGGATGTTGTTAGATAATTAAAGAAATTTTATCATCTACAATACGGTTTTACTAAAGGACTTGAAGGTATAACAATATAGAACTACAAGGTAATGAGAATCATTCAAAAATACCAGAAAACTAGCGATCACAAGTATCCGATGTATGGTAAAAGTTGGTAGTGCTAACATGTGAACTAGAGATGAGCAGGTATTGTTTATGCAGGAAATAAGGAAAATAAATTGCACAACCCCAATAATGTGAAGCGTATCTTTAATTTGAGAAAGCTAAATATAACACAAAGAATAGTTGGAGTTGATTAGAAATAAAAGTTGTACGATTAGTGATTATTTGAGTAAGGCTAAGGACGTAGCTGTCAATGGATTTTGATAATTATGTTAGCAACAATTCAAATATTTATGAATTAAAAACTTTCATTCCCTTGTTAGCCACATAAATGGCTTATCTAATGATAAACAAATGAGTACTACTAAGAAAGGGTTAAGAGAAGACAATGAGTAATGAGAATGGAAAACTTAACTACGAAGAGAAGTGGAATCAAAATGATGATAAAGAAATTTTATAAGATGGTCCAGGATATAAGTAAGTGGTGAACGTCAGGTGTGCCAGAACTGAAGTAAGGACGAAGCAGAATACCGATAACTGGAGATAGAAAATTCAGTCTGAGAATACGATTAAAGATGGAGGGTTAAACAAAGGTATTGATTGGCATGGCATAAGAATGGTATTGGAAGGACATGTAAGTAAACGTCATATCTACCGAAGAATCAAAGCCAGCATCAATGCATAAACATACTATTGTAACTGTCTCAAAAATGAGTATAGCTCGTTAAGGAGCGATATAGTAAAATCACTTGAAAAACAGAGATGAAGCAAGCATTTTTTGAATTATTAAGGATAGGTTAACTGAACCTAATCATTCTTTTATTAATAAATACTTCACCCGAGGAATAAGTTAATATTGCTACAAAGAAATTGTGGTGCGCTATTAGATTTGAGTATGGATTGGAATTGATCGATATTATTATTTAGTTTAATATTTGGCAGAAGTAAGGGAAACACGGTGGACCATGATGAACCGGAATAAAGTATACTATTAATAAATAAACGAAGACTAGGTAAGGTAGGATTAAGATATAAGAGTTGGCTAAACCTTGCTAACTTAAGAGATTCAGATTATTCGAAGAATACGATACAAAACATAGATGTGAAAGGAGACTTTCTGATAATATGACGTGAAGACGAGAATGAACTTTACAAGTGGCGGAACGTCAGAGAAGAGCCTTGTAATGAACATATCGGGACTTCCTGGTACTGAAATAAATGACAATATAGGTTTAGAATATGTAGGTAATATCTCCAGATTAGTCTGTTTCTTCTAAATTGTAAAAAAAAATTCGCTTGATGAATATATTCGATTGTGATTCATAGAAATAAAGGTATAATAATAAGTTGTGAGTCAAATGCATCTATTAAGATTTTCTCTTTAATTCTAAATCCTGGAATTGATTTAGGACATTTAGAAACCGAAGGTGCCATGATCGTAGGATATCATTAGCAGATGAACGAAAAGTATAGGAGAATGATTAAAGAGTCTCCAATATGATTGGAAGCGATTACAAGTCAGACTAATTGAACAAAGGAATACGTGGAAAATGATGTAGAACAATGGTGAAAGTTGGAAGTGTTTATGAGCAAGAATTATCAAAATTAGAAAAAAAGAAGGTTTGTATAAATTAAGTTGGTCCATTTAAGAGAGTAAGATAGGCAGGAAGATTATGAGTGAGTTGGCCTTACTGCCACACGTGTAGCAAGTTCATAGGATGTTTGTATATATACCCAAGAAAACTAAGTTAGCTCCAAAATGGAGACTAAAGTTAGATTGTATGAGTAACCGGTAGAATATGATATCAGCAAAATGCTGTTGAGTAATGATTGGTGTTGCGAGCTAAAGTTTATGAAAAAGTTGTATGGGTAATAGATTAACCTAAGAACTTATAAGTGAAATACTTGAAAGGCGTCATTATAAGTTACTTAGTATGATTACGAGGACAGAATCTTTTTAAGGGGGAGGATGTAATATCCGAGAAATATCATGCAATTATTTTTATCAATAAATAATTATTATTTCATTAGTATGTGAATTTTGGTGAAATATCTGATGATTGCTATGGATATTTGGGTGTTTATATGTGATAAAATGTAAGTATTTTGATTTTTAATAAGTCCAGAATAAAGTATAGGTAATTATTGTATTTTCTGGTAATTTTTGGATTGTTATATGATTTTATAAGGATTTATAGATTAAATAATTATTTTCTGATAATTATAAAACTACTTTATAAAACTAGGAATCGTCCAACTTCAATCGTTTTTGCGTTTTTACAACCCAAAACTCTTCGGAGAACTCCTTCCTAAACCAATATGATTATTCTGAACATTTTTCGTGTTTTGACTTTTTCGATTCGGAGTACGGTTTGACCCGTACGTGTCCTAACGCAAAATTTTTGATACGATAATCAATTTTATAAATTAATAAATCTCGTATTCTTGAAAGACGGGATATTATTACATTATTTTCGTATAAAGTGTTTTATAAGAAGCGTATTTTTGATAATTATCCAAAACAGGTATCAAATTGGATCATTTTTGTAGTAACTTAGCGGTTAAGTAACCTAATTTTTGATCCAATACAATCCAACGAGTATTAATATTCCATAAACATAAATAGCCCTTTTCTTATTTCATTTTATTCTTATAATCATAATCAAACAGTAAAAACAGTGAATTTACAGAGAAAACCCCAAAAACTCGTTGCGTTCTTGAGAATCAAACCCAAAAATGAAAGCGTTACCAAACTCGGAATCAATCGTGCCATATACCAAATCGAAGCTCTCGAAAAGCTATTTCAGAAACAATGGTCACTTTCAGTGCAGAAATCAAGGTTATTTTGATATTTAATTATTTTATTTCGAATTAATTTATGATTAAAATTGGAATTTTTAATTTTGATATTTTTTAGTGATTTGGTGGCTGAATCTTGTAGATAATTTTGGTATGGTCATTTTGGTATATTATATGTTGAATTTGGGGTTTAATAACATGTAGAAAAGTGGGTTTAATTTTTGAAATACTGAAATTAGGGTTTATATATGTTTGAATGTTTTCAATCGAATTTAGGCGTTTCTTTGTTTGGGGTTATTGATTGAAATTGATTATACAATGAATAGATCATCCAAAGATGATTCGATTGGTGTATAGCAGGTTAACAGACGATTCCGAGATCGACCTCGCCAGAAAACGACAGAGGTGTCGCCAGAAAAGTTTGAGCCGGATTTCTGGCTTATTCAGAGATAATACGTTCGAATTATTTCTTTGAGTGTGTTTCTGGGAAGCTAGGGAACATTTCCTGGTAAGTTGGGCCATTTCTCGGTCAATTATTAGGTGGTCGGAAAGCTCGGTGGTCGCCGTTAATTGCGACCAACTGGCGGATGGTGGCCGGAGAAGGTGACAGGGGAAAATTTCAGTTAAACCCCATATGGTTTGAAAAAATTATAAATTTCATATTTTAGTTTTAAAAATTTACAAAAAACTGAACTCTGTTTTTATTATTTTCAAAAATTGTATTTTTTTACTTTTATTTTCAAAAATGGGTTGTAATTATTTAAAATTCCAAAATTCATTATTTTAAATTCTGAAAATTATTTTTAATTCAAAAATAAATCCAAATTATTTAATTAATTAATTTTTAATTGATAATTATTTATTTAATTAGTCAATTAATTTAAATATTAATTTATTAATTGATTTAATTAAGAACTAATTAAATTTAATTGATTATTTAATTAGATTTAATTATTTCTTTTGATTTCAAAATTCTGATAAATAGTTTCGAGCTTTAAAATATTATTGTAAATTATCAAGGCTCGATAATAATTATTAAATGATTTTAAAGTCATATTCGGGTATTCAAACCATGTTATTTATTTATAAAATGATTTGTTGACCCGTTTTAATTCCGAAAATTGTTCAAAAATTCTTAATAAATAGACAGTTCGTCGGTTTAATACGAAACGAACGCCTCTACACTTAGAAAAATATTCTGCTTCTATTAAAAATACTTTCGAGGCCTAAATTCTTTTGTATCAAAAGGTCATTTTTTATGAGTCATTCTAAATCGGTTATTGATCGATAAATACTATTTTTGACCCGGTTTTAGTTCTAGAAGTTCTGAGTCCTACCTTTAGCGATTAGACTTATGTATTACATGAATTATATGTTCACGTGTCATATAAATAATATGATTATGTGCTATGTGACCCATATGCTATCTGTTTACAATTCCTAATATCATGCTTAAGTATAAATGATTGGGTAGACATCGAGACGTATAGTTACGTCGATTGAATTTGGTCTTATCAATTGAAATAGTATCTTTTATGATAGATACACCTAGTTCAAGGCATGCAAATCCAAACAATGATAGTTAAAGTAAAGTCTGATTGTGTATGGTAAGGGAACGAGTAGAAACAAAGTAGCAGTGAGCATAAAATGATGATTGAAGGCGAGAAAGCGAATCAATTGAGGCAAGTATTCCTGAACTTTCTTGTTATATACTGCAAGTATATATTTCCTATTTTAAGTTCAGAATAGGTAACTTTTTTATATTTCACTACAATTACTCTTAATTATGCACGTACCTTTCATTATTATTTCTTTATTATCGATTGATCTCTTGAGCAAATACCTATTATTCCGGGTCATTTGCAAACCCTGAATCGGGATGTTGAGAAATCAAAATGATTTGATATCAGAATACTCTACGGACTGGATGGTTATGAAGAGGGCCAAAAATGAACTGGACCCTATGGGTCGGGGATAGACCGGACCCTTAATTACGGAGGCCATAGTGTGTGGGTACCTCGATGCATCTATACGTATGAGTATAGATATATACTATATCCAGACTAATCAGCAGGGTATGAGTACGAATTTTGATTCTAGTGTCCAGTCTAATTTATTATTGATCGCCATTAACGACATTCCTTCTTGAAAAGTTCTATGATTACAAAATCAGAAAAGACCTGATTAAAAAAATGAATCAGTAGATTACTTGTCGCTTTTGATTTTTGATTGAGGGCTAACAAGGACCAATGTTTTATTCGCTCAATTATTTCAATAAATAAAAATGTTTATAAATTATTTAAAGATTATGTCCGAAAATTTCTTTTAATATTGATACCCTGAAATCAGTTATGTTACTTGCTGGACATTTTTAGCTCTCTCTTGCTTGTGAATTCTTATTTCTTTCAGTTTCAAATGAGGATTAAAGTGTATAGCTCTTAGTAGACAGAAAAATTGGAGAAATCCCAGCTGCGAGAAATTGGAGATGTCAGAATGAATAAAACAAGGAAGTTAGTAAGGAGGTAATAAAACTGTAATTAGTGATTGTAGATTTTAGGAAGTAAGATTATCATTTTATACCATAACCTGAAAACGATCTGGAATTGAGGGGTTATCTGTATATTTGTTTGAAAATACAGGTTTATATTGTTTAAAGTTATTTGGTGATACCCAATCCTGGTCTCGGATTTGGGAATGTTACAAGTTGCAATCAGAGCAACATGTTATTGGTCCTGAAGAAGAATAGGTGGAAGTAAGATAGGAGTAATAGGCCATATAAGATAGGAAAGACCCTAATTATACTCATTTTGAGTGTGAATTAGGATTAGCGGGTCCGATATGGATTAGTAAGATAGGATATTTTTAAGAGAAGTGTAAGGAAATTATATGGACGCTATAGATATATTGGGTTCCTAGATCCTATAGTTGTGAAGAGTCGACAGCTCGATGGAGACTAGGTAAATTACTCTGCTTTTCATGCGATTTTAAAGGAAAAGGAGATTTATTCTTGTAAGAACTTCGTATAAGGAAAGATAGATGAGTTTTAGTATGACCCAACTTAGAATTATGTAGTAGTACAAGCTCCAGGCTGGAGATAACCAGTTGATTGAAACTGACGAAGAGCCAAAGTTGTGAGTTTCAAAGGCACCACCATTGCGAGAAGTTTCTTATCACTTATCGTGTGTCGCGCAAGGAATGACATCTACCATATTAGGTATAACTAAGACTAGCAAGACGATATGACCTTACCTAAAGACATACCGTCGTATAACATCAATTGGCTGTAACTATGGCATCAAGGGTGATGTTGAGAATATCAAAGATAGTACCAGACTCCAGCATTGGAGTTAGAGTTATGAATAAAATTATATGCAACAGTAAATGAAATTTTCATCGACTAGTGAATGTGAAATGAACTTGAGGAGGAGTAAAAGACATATAAAGGTGAATGGACCCTTATGTGGTCATTTTATTAATTAAATACCCTATTAGTAAATTATTAGAATAACAAACAACTCATACAGTAATGACGACCATTTGTACGATTTTTAAAATTTTAAAACAAGTTTTCGAAAAAGATTTTCTTAATAAACATTCAAAAGATTTTAACCCAAAATAAGTTTTCAAAATTTTGGTGTCAAATTACTACTTGAGTTTTTGTTAATATAAGCAGTAGATTACCAAGAAGAATGGTTGATCTGGACTCAGTATTGTTAGTTCAAAGGGCTAAGTAGACCCACTTATACGGATAAGTTTGAAATTTTCTTGGAAAAAGAGTGCAAACCTTGTTTAATAATATCAATAATTGAATCAACATGCGGAAACATTATTTATCCAATTTATAAAATTATTAAAGTTTAAAATGGTTCGTAGACCTAGAAGAAGCCGAGGATGATTGAAGGAAATGAAGGAATCTTCTAGGCTATTGAAGAAAAATAATATTTCCTATCGACGGAATTGAGATGTTGCATGATCGCTGGCTATTCTATGCGGAATAGACGAAATTAGAAGATATGGCTGTAAATTTTATAAGAACGCGATTGTGGTAACTACTAAAGTGATGAATGTAGATGGTGAGCACCGATATCATTCTTTTATATAAATGACAGCGTATACTCTTCTTGATTCATGAATACGCATGAGCTTTTCTTAATAATAATTTTTGTGACGCAAGAAGGAAAGAAAATTTATTGTATCCCTTTCAAATCATTTATCTTCTTATAATATTGCATCCTAATTGAGACGAGCAGTGTTATGGTATGAGGCTTTGTCGAAATGATGAAGAGTCTGATGGGACGCTACCTAATCATGTGTTGTACGCCATATAGTAAGAAAGACTGGCCATCTTGAGTACAAATTTGGTTGTCTCATTCATATCAAAATCATCACTCATTTTTCTTTCTTCAGTTATGATCTATTGATTTAAGGATTCTTTCAATTGTTTTTTTCACTATTGTTCTTTACAAAACTTTTCAATTAAAATCTTATATCCAAATTATCTTCTTGTGTAAGATCTATTATTTGAGGATTTTTAAAGGAGTCGAGTAGTCCCGTGTGGCAGATAGAATTGTATATCGAGTATAGATATAATTGTAAGCCCATAAATGGTGGACATTTACGTGCAAGGAAGAATCGATACACAAATAACATGGTTATTACAAAAACATTAAATCAGAAATGGGTATCTGCTAGAGATGGTTGTTCTTGATACAGGGATTTCATTAGTACGTTAGAGTGTATTAATGCGATACACTTCAAGTTAGATAATTTTGACGTGAAATGAACGGTTAGCGAACCTTGTTAAGTAAATTAATTATAAAATAATAAAGTAAAGCTGTGTACATCAGACAAAGCAAACGAATGTCGGGACGGAAACCAAGACTAAGGAAATCTTAGTAATAACTCGGACCAGCGATCAATATGTGAAAAAATGAAGAATACTTTAATCATGTGGGAAATGCTTGTCACGAAGAAATTTTAAATTACGAATGAATTTCGAGTGTGTTCTTCATGGAATTGTTAGGTTCTCTAACTTAAGTAAATGAGTTATGGTGAACTTGACACCCATAGATGAGCCATCAATGAAGGTTCGGTACGAGAACATAAGTGGAAATGAAGGAATGATAATATAGCTGCAAAATCTTTTAAGAAGTAATGTTATAATACCAATTGAATTTTCACCAGATTATGATAGTATTGGTTATCAGAAGCTAAAACAAGCTAACTAATGAAAATGAGTGGATATCGTCAAGGATAGAGGATTTGTGTAATTAGTTAAAAGATGCGGCATCATTTATAATAGGTAGCTATATATAAGTATTAATGGTAAGAAATAAGATTAAAAGATATCCTTAATATGGATTTATGAACAGGCTTAGGTGATATGAATCGTTAATTATAAAGCGTGGATTTAAAGATAAGTTAGAAGAATCGTGGAATAAAGTTTTTGAGAAATAACAAGATAATCATAAGTTCATTAGTAATACTCTGTGATACTCTGAAAGGATTGAGGAAAAGTATGGTCATATTAATAATTATTGTTTATGACCATAGTTCAACTAAAAAATGTATGCTATGTCAGTTAGTAGTATATGTGGTTATCAGCATGATTTATTCTGAAATATGGTGGAAATATAAGTTTGGTTGATGGGAGTTAATGGATATGACTGTGGATGGTTTGGATGATTGATGGTGTTTTGGTTGATTGATGGTGTCGGCTTGAGTCCGACATGTAGTCAATAATATAGGGGAAATGTTAGGTCACACAACATTGTAGAAGGGGGTTGAATACAGTGTTATTACAATCAAATCGATCTTGAACACAAGTAACAGTAAATAGATATATTCAATATGATAAACTCTGTTACAATCGAACTGTTCTCTCTCAGTGATGAACAAATATCACTAAGAGCTGCTAGGTTATAATGAATAATGTATCTTGATAATGATAACACATATAGTATAAACCTATGTCTGTGTTTATATTCTACACAGTTACAAGATAACTTCTAATTTATATGGAATATAATTCTGTCTCCTAAAATATATCAATCGGATATCTTATACAAGTCTTCCAATATTGTAATTATTTCCATGCATATCTTCTTTTGTTTTAGTCTCAATCTTCTACATTAAATCAGCTTCCTTCCTTAACTGTAAGTCCTCCCGTACTTAAGTTCTGACATGACCTTAAGTCCTGATATTATGTTATGACTTCCAGTAAGTACTGATTCCAGTAAGTCCTGATATTTCCTGTTTGTTAAGATCTGTAAACTAAACATGAAACATATTAGACATGACATCTCAAATATATCTAACAATATCCCCCAAGTTGTAAATTATGCAAAATATACAAGTTAATAGATTTGATGATGTCAAAAACATTTAAGTTCAAATGCATAGAGAATTTAACTGAGTAACTAACTACAACTTATAGTCCTTGTAGCTTTTACCAATTTCACCGAGTCAATCTGAATCCATAATTATTTTTAAAAAAGTGTGATATCAGCTTTTCTTCTTTAATCCTCAGAACCTGAGAGAGTGTATACGTGAATTGCTTCATCTCTTTATTCTGATTCCCAATCTGATAGATTCAGTCCTTATGGCAGAGATATGGTTTCTTTTTGAATCATTGTCCAGTCTTATTACCCTACGATGAGAAGAGTCTTCATTGTAGCATAGACATTTCTCTTTCAGTATTACCTCAAGCTTAGCAGAATCCTTCTTCATAGGAATTTCACTTCCATCATATGCAACAATACATGGATTGAATTATGTAAATCTTGAACCATAAATTCTTGCTTTATCTCTAATGGTCTTCAATATGAAGTTTGATTATCTCCTGGTAATATTAGACTTTACCTCTAAAAGGTAATGAAAGAATTGAAGTTCTTTCAGAGTTTTGTTCAGTACATCTGATTCTGACATCTGATATGTCCTTCCATCTTCAAGAAATAGAATCAGATTTTCTTTGATGTTGTGCTTATCATGAGCATCCAGTACCACTTGAACGAAGATAACCTTGTTAAGGTATTTCTTAGTAACATCTTCAAGAGGTTTGTCAGTTAGTAAAAATAAATCTCTTGTAGCAACTTCAAGTCCTGTTTTGATTTTAGCATCATCAGAACCTAGTCTAGCCCTGTCTCTTGGTTCTCTAGCATTTAACCCAATAGACATGAAATCAGACAGCAATTGGCTTTTCTTTCGATCTGATGGTTTGACATTTTTCCACAGAAGTTTCTTTTTGTCAGCTACTTCCATCTTGTCTAAATCAACTTGAGCACTGTCAGAGGTTAACTTCTTGACTTTATCAGAACTCGCTGCTTTTGCTTTTGCTTGTTGTTCTTCACTCTGAACAACTTGAGCTTTGTCAGAGGTTGTCTTTGATTTTTCAGAAATCTTCTTTCTTTTCAGAGTTTGAACATTTTCTTCAGTCAGAGTATCATCATCATGAATTGTAGTTTGATAGATAGAATCTATCACTACTAAAGGTATTTTCCTCTTTTGAAACTTTGTAGGTTCATCAACCTTTTCCTTTCCTTTCCATTTAAGATCAATCTCAGATTGTGATCTTGTTTTGGACTTTGATGCCTCAGAAATTGTCTTCTCTTTGATCACAATGCCTTTCTCCTTAGGCCTTGGAGGTTTCTTTGCACCAGAAGCTTTTGGCTTTAGATTTGTCTTTTCAGCTTCAAATCTAGCTTATTCCTCCTTGAGATTATCTAAATCCATTCCTGGATTATGTTTCAGAAACAATCTTCTAGCAATTTCTTCATCAATTGCCTGAATCTTGGGATCCTTGTAGTAGATAGTAGTCTGCTTTCCCATGAGCTTCAGAGTTTGCATGAACTTTTGAGAATCTTGACTTCCACCTTGTATCAGAACATCAAGCTTTGTCAGACTTTGCTCATCAGAACTTGATCTCAGATTTTGAATTTCAGTACTTGCAATCAGATTTTCAGTTTGGGCAGCTTCAGAACTTGTCTTCTTATGAGTAGAAGATTTGCATGCTTCAGAGTTTAGTTTCACTTTGCTGCTTTGTTTACTCTAAGCTTGATCTCTACCCTGACTAGGGTTTCCCTAGTCATTAGTTTCATCATCTGTCTTCTTTAGTATTTGATAATCTGAGAATTTGGACTTAACTATCTTCTCCCCCTTTTTGGCATCATCATATAGTAGGAGTGAGAGAAGAAGTTCTACTGAAGTTTGAATTTCATTAAATTGAGCCTGTTGAAAAGCTTGATTTTCCAGAACCTCAGTAATTTGGCCCTGTTGCTTCTCTTGGGTTTTCTCAATTGCTTCTACTTTCTCAGAAATAGGTTTGATAAACCTCTTTTTATCAAGCTTGGCTTCCATATCTAGCTTTTCAGCCTTTTCCAGAAGTTTGTCAACCTTTTCTTGAGTAGCACAGTATAGACCTTGAAGATGCTTGGTAGAGAGAGCAATGATCTTGTGATGTGTCTTGAAATCAGAATTTGACAATAACTCATCAGCTTTTGACACATGCTCTGTCAGAATGTTAGAGCTTGGAATGAAATCAGAATCATTCCACTTCTTGGTCCACTCAACTCCCCTACGAGTATCTTCCCAAGGTATAGGGGCATCCTGCTCAATAAACTTCTTTACCAGTGCTTCCTTTCCCAGAATGGGAGCAGGAGTCTCAACAGAAACACTGTCTTCAGAACTTGAAGAAGATTCATTTTGTCCTGACAGAACAACAGTGTGTGATGCAACTGGAGATTCAAGAATAACCTCATCTACTATAGGAATTTCATCATGCTTTGGAGAAACAGGTAGAGTTGGTATCTCAGCATTTAAGATTGGAGATTGAACTGGAGATTGTTGAGCTTCTGTTGGAGCTTCCAAATACAGAATAGAAGGAATGTGCAACCTATGAATGTCAATTTTAGGACTAAAGCCTGAATCTTCAACTGTAATATCTTCATCATGAGGAGAGACTGGAGGTGTAACTACTGTATTAGGAATATTGTCTTGGTCTTTAGCTGAAGGTGGCAGAGATTCAATTATAATTGGCTCTTTTGAGATCAGTGAACCCTGATCCCCTTCCTCAGCTTCTGCAGTATCTTCAGATGGAGATTTAGCATTATACCTCTTTGCCCTCATTTTCTTCAATCTCCTTGCCAATGAAGGAGTTGTTGTTGCAGCATCAGAACTTACAAATTTCCTCTTCAAAGTATCAGAACTTTGAGCTACAGTTTCTTTCTAAGAAGTAACATTCTCAGCTTCAGATGTCACAGGTTCTGAAGCATGAACATGTGCTTCCTCCACTTCACTATCAGATTCATCCCTGAGAATCATTTTTTTCTCTTTTGTTGAGACTGAGGAACAGACTTTGTCCTTTTTGGCCTATGAGGTGAAGGTCTAATAGTATGTGCTGATGATTCAGGTTGAGATGATTGAGTTGATGGTTTGAAAGATGTCCTGATGGTAGATTTTGGTTATGGTTGAGAAGTGGTTGGTTGTGTAGTGGTTGGAGGTTCTGATGGGTGAGGTTCAGATGGTTGGACATCAGGATATAGTGCAGTATATTTAACTGGATCATAGTTTATTAAGGCTTGTTTGACAAAGATGGGAATTTGGAGGGATCTCAACATAGCCTTCTTATTATCAGTAGATAATAAGTCATTAAAAGCTCTTTTAGCTAGTCTAAATGGTGAAATGGACTCACTAGCTAATTGGGGCTTATTAGAATAACAAAAACTATAAATAAGCTGACAGAATCTAGCAAAGTAAACTGTATTGCTATCTCCTGTCATCCTATCCCCAATAAAGCCTAAAATAGCACTTGCATAATCAAAATCAATTTGATTAATGAGAGCATACCCGATTTGTTGACTGGGAATTGGGATTGCATCAAAATTAGAACATTTGTTTGCCAAAGCCTTTTTGATGCAGTCAAAGAAGAAACTCCATTCCCTCCTTATGTTGGATCTCTTCAATTGACCCAGCTTTTCCAATATCTTTTCATACCCCAGACAGACCATTAGTTGTTGAAGAACTGGCTCCTCAACAGTTGTATAAGTGCAGTTCTCAGGCAACTGCATTGCTTGGCGTATTGTAGCCACTGTCACTACATGCTCATCCTCCCCTGTTGAAAAGATGATACTTGAAGACCCATGAGCACCACCATCATCATATACGCTACTTCTCCAAAACTCCAGCAATTGAGTTCCAATGATTATTTCGGGTTGGGTCAGAGCATACCCAATATCGGAGTGAGCAAGGAAGTCCTGAATAAAGTGAAGTTCCGATGAAGCTTCATCCTTGCTAAGAATGGCCAAGTAATTGTTAGAGACAAACTTCACTCCATTGAAAATAATGTCTTTTGGTGCCATCTCTTTAAGAGATTAAGTGAGAAAGAGAGTGTTTGCAAGGTGTTTGATAATAGTCCTGTAAGAAAAAGCTTCAGAGTGTATTAGAGAGAGAGAGAGAATAAGAGAGATTAAGAATAGAAAAGTAGGTAAAAGATTAGAAAACCTTTTAACTCCCATATATATACTCTCTCCACTCAACAGTTATATTTATGAAGCATGGCAGACAATTTACACCTGGCAACGTGTGAACAGTTAGTAAAAACTTAAAGCAAGAGTTAATGGGCACGGGAAATAAGCAATAATTACTGTGCACATGCAGTTTTTTAGGACAAACACGTTTATTACTAACCCAAATGATTATGATTGTTTTTATCTCACCTAAATATATTCTAATTAAATATGACCATTTAAGTATTTACCATAAATAAGTCAAGTAAAGAATAATGCCACGTAAGCATCAGAGTTTATCAGGATTTAATATTAGAACTTAACTTTTATCATATTTTAACAGTCATCAGAATATGGCTTCTGAACTCAAAAAGTGAATGTTTGTTACTGTGATTCTTCATACAAATACTGACACGATTCATCAGAGTTTAAACGTCTGAACTTCCATCATAACTTGTCCTCAGAATTTATGCAAATGACACTTAACTGGTTGTCAAAAACAACTTAATCACCACAGTAATTTTTATCATTCATATGGAGTGAGAGTGTGTGCATTTAGCACAATATCAGATAAAGATTAAAGTCTGATAAACTTCAGTACATCTTAGAAATAAGGCATAACTGAGAAAAGTGCTTAAAATCTGTCATCAATCATGAAGTCTACTATAGAACAAATTTATGCAAGAGTTCACCTCAACTGTTTGTGCTCATTTTATGCATCTTTTGAAATTTCTTTTTACAGTGGCTTCTCAGTGTAAGTGAGTCACAACTGCTTACCAGAATTTATGCTATTATCAGAGTATTTCTCCAGTAATCAGAGAATGGGAAAAGTCACCATGAAAAATTTATTTGCTTTTCTAATGCATATTACTTAATACCAGCAATGCACTTGGGTCTTCCCTTCCACATTATTTTCTCTAGATCTCAAAGGAGTACCAGACTTTAATTTTTCATTTCTTTGCTTTTCTTTTGATAAGTGAGGCTTATCAAGCATGTGGTTCATCCTTAAGGTTTACTGACATCAGAATTTGACAGATAAGAATCAAGATTCTAGTTTGTGACTTAGTAATAAGATACACAAAGTAAATTTTACTAAGCTCAAAATCAGAGTTTGCTTGTGTTAATGAGTTTCCACATAAACAACTAATTCAGACATGAGATTTCTAATATGTTAAAGACTACTAGGTCAGCATCTAGCACAGTAATCCTCATCGGATTGAATAGTCACAGAATATTCAAATCACTATCAGAGTATAAAGATCCACATCAGATAATAATCAGCATTTAATGTATTTCAATTTAAGCACAGATTACATGAAGATAAGACAATCTGTAAACACTGATCATAAAGTCTAATGCATGAGAACAAAAACTAAGTAGATTTAGAGAAAGAACCTGAAACCATTCTAAGTTCATTTACCAGTCTTGTAAAAGTAGCTTCACATAGTGGTTTTGTGAAGATATCTGCTAGTTGTTGATCAGTTAGAACAAAATGCAATTCCACTGTACATTCCATCACATGTTCCCTGATAAAATGATACCTTATGCTGATGTGCTTTGTCATTGAGTGTTGAACTGGATTACCTGTCATAGCAATAGCACTTTGATTATCACAGTAAATAGGTATTTTAGAAAATTCTAACCCATAATCCAGTAACTGATTTTTCATCCAAAGAATCTGTGCACAACAGCTTCCTGCGGTAATATATTCTGCTTCTGTAGTTGATGTGGAAATTGATTTCTGTTTCTTGCTAAACCAAGAAACTAATCTGCCTCCAAGAAATTGGCAGCTTCCATTTGTGCTTTTCCTGTCTATTTTGCATTTTGCAAAATCTGCATCTGAGTAACCTATTAGCTTAAAATCTGATTCTCTAGGATACCATAATCCTAGATCAGCTGTACCCTTGAGGTACTTAAAAATTCTTTTCACAGCTATTAGATGAAGTTCTCTTGGATCAGCCTGAAACCTTGCACAAAGATAGGTAGCATACATGATATCAGGTTTAGTTGCATTTAAATAGAGTAAAGAGCCAATTATACCTCTGTAGTTAGTAATATCTACTGATGAACCGGCATCTTTATCTTGAAGGGTTTTTAGTACATAAACGCAGCAAAAACGTAAATTTAAATCTTAAAAAAAACCGAAACCCTCCGTAGGATACATGCGAAAAATAATATTTAATTCGTAGTTTAGTATGTTTACCTTAAGAAGCTTTACGTTAATGGAAAGATGGAGGTCTTTAATGGCGATCCAAAAATGATGAACGGAGATCCTTAGCAGCTATTCCTCAAGTGTGAAGCACTCCACCGGTATCCACCAAGAAAACGATGTAATGAAGGAGGAGGAGATGGAGAGAATTATGGTTTTTTAAATCTTTTTGGTTGAGGCAAAAATAGGGTCTATAATAGTATATTTATAGGCAAAATTTTCTGCTGAAAATTTTCCCATAAAATATTATTATTATTAACCCTTTATTATTCTCATTAATAATTAAAACACCTTTTAATTATTAATCCTTTTTCAAAACACTTTAGAAATAATTCTCTCTCTTGATTTATTTTCCAAAAATTAAATTCTTAATTAATAATATTAAGAACCTATTCTTAATTAATTTATAATCAATTAAATATCATTTAATCAATTATTAAATTTGCAAATTAATTATTTATTTCATAAATAAATAATTATCAGCCATTATTAATTAATTCCTCCACCATTAAATCATTCTCTTTTATGGTGTGACCCTGTATGTTCAATATTAAGCTGGTAGTAGAAATAAATAATAATAAAACTATTTTATCATTATTTATATAAATTCTCTAATTCATTAAATATGATTACTTAATTAAACATATTTATTCTACATCGTGAGGGATATTTCTCAGCATATCGCGACTATCCGGATAATACGAATTCACTGCTTAGAATACCAAAAACCTATTCAGTGAGTAGTTATCGTACAATTAATTCCTTCTACCCTGCAATGTCATGATTAAATACAAGGCATGGAACTTGTGTCAAGCCTATCTTATTTAATCACTTGCTTTCCCATTCACTATGCTTAGTTCTATTTAATGTAAATTAGAAACTCCTTTCTAATTTCATTCACTCTGGCCAGAGATTCCTGAACTAACATAAGTGGATCAGCATTGAATATTCTCTTCCTACACTGGAAGGGGTAGATCCTTTATTGATCATACACTATCTTCGTGTACAAATTCTTATACCCAGTAGAGCCCTTATAATTGTCCCTTGAGACTAAGAACTAAACCAAAGCATAGTTCAGTGTACACAAGATGACTATGATGACCTCAAGTCTAAGGATAGTTGTACAACTATCACTATGTAAACAACTGCTGACACGTGAGTGAACTCCATCAGTTGTTCAGCTGTGTGAGTCATGTTCAGTGAACTTATTCTATAATAAGCACCTACATACTAGCTATAGTGTCACCACATAAATGTCTATGAGAACAGACATCCTTCATAATGAAGCAAGCATAGTATGTACCGATCTTTGCGGATTATTAATTACCAGTTAGTAATCCTACGACCAGGAACTATTTAAGTTTAGAGTTATCATCTTTTAGGTCTCATTATTATGATCTCATCATAATCCATAAAAAGCTTTACTCTAAACCGTGGTATATCTTATTTAAACATTTAAATAGATAGAGCCCGCAATAAAAACAAAATAAGTCTTCTATTAATATCAATAAAATCAAAACAGATTACATAAACGTTATTCCTAAATCATCATACATGATTGGACTTAGGACATATCTCTTTCAATCTCCCACTTGTACTAAAGCCAATCACTCTGGTATCTAATACTCATCTTGTCTTTATGACGATCAAAGTGAATTTGAGAAAGTGGCTTTGTGGGTGGGTTTGCTACGTTGTTATGTGTGTCAACTCTCTTGACGTCTCCTCTTTTAATATAATACAAGAAATGTTACCGCGCTCCCACTAACCTTTTTATAGACACATGGTTCATCTATGTTTTTGATAAAACCAAACTCTTTGATTGTCTCATCAAAATGGATGTTCCATCTACGAGAAGCTTGCTTTAAGCTATATATGGTTCACAGCAACTTACACACTAGGTGTTCATTTCCCTTGGAAAGAAAACCCTCTGGATGTGTCATATACACTTCCTCTTCAAGTTACCCATTGAGGAAGGCCGTTTTCACATCCATTTGCCAGATCTCATAGTCGTAGTAAGCAGCAATCGCAAGAAAAATCCGAATTGATTTTAACAGGGCTACATGCAAAAAAGTTTCATCAAAGCCAATCCCTTGCCTTTGTCTGAATCCTTTTGCCACGAGCCTGGCCTTATAGGTCTCCACCTGTCCATCTGCTCCAATCTTTCTTTTGTATACCCACTTGTACCCAATAGGCTTAACACCTTCAGGCGCCTCAACCATAGTCCATACTTGGTTGGTATACATAGATTCCATTTCGGATTTCATGGCACTATGCCATTTCTCTGAGTCAACACTACTCATAGCCTCATTATAGGTCACAGGGTCGTCATCATCAATGATTGACAACTCATTGTCATTCTCAATGACAAGGCCATAATACCTCTCAGGTTGGCGAGACACTCTCTCTGACCTACAAATGGGCTGTTCCACAGAAGGTTGTCCAGTCTAAACAGGTGTTTCCACTTGATCCTTAGTAGTTTGTACTTCTTGAACTTCATCAAGTTCAATTTTGCTCCCACTGTTTCCTTCAAGGATAAACTGCTTTTCCAAGAAGGTAGGATGTCTGGAGACAAACACCCGATGATCGGTGTAAAAGTAATACCCTAAAGTCTCTTTAGGATATCCCACAAAATTACATTTTACGGATCGAGATTCCAGCTTATCTGGGTAAACTTTCTTGACATAAGCTGGACATCCCCAATCTTAACGTGTTTAAGACTCGGTTTCCTTTCTTTCCATATCTCATATGGAGCTTGAGGAACAGATTTAGAAGGCACCTTATTCAGTAAATATGCTGAGATTTCCAATGCATAACCCCACAGGAATACTGGATGATTCGCATAGCTCATCATGGACCGAACCATGTCTAACAAAGTTCGATTTCTCCTTTCAGATACCCCATTCAACTGTGGAGTATATGTAGGAGTCCACTGGGAGACTATACCATTTTCTTTGAGATAAGCTAGAAACTCTCCATTCAAGTATTCACCATCTCGATCTGATCGAAGAGTTATAATACTATGTTTGGTTTATTTCTCCACTTCATACTTATATTCTTTGAACTTTTCAAAGGCTTCAGGCTTGTGTTTCATCAAATATACATATCTGAATCTAGATCGATCATCTATGAAAGCAATGAAGTATGAAAATCCACCCATGGCTTGCGTAGACATTGGTCCACATACATCTGTGTGTACCAATCCTAGCAAAACTGCAGCCCTCTCTCCATGTCCACTAAATGGAGATTTGGTCATTTTACCCAATAGACAAGACTCGCATGTAGGATATGATTCAAAATCAAAGGGGTCAAGTAATCCTTCCTTATGTAATGTCCGCAGTCTATTTTCACTAATATGACCAAGTCCGCAGTGCCACAAGAAAGTGAGATTTTTATCATCCCTTTTTCTTTTATTAGTATGTTCAATTTGTAGTAAATTATGCTCTACGTCACATACATACAGACCATTGCTTAAAATACCACTCCCATAAGAACGTTATCTCTAAGAATTGAACATTTATTATTCTGAATAACAAACAAAAATCCAGCCAAGTCTAACATGGAATAGAAATAACATTCCTCACAATCGAGGGAACAAAATAACAATTATTTAGAACAATAGTCTTGCCCGTAGGCATATGTAAATGAAATGATCCTACAGCTTCAGCAGCAACTCTTGCTCCATTTCCCATCCGTAGAATCACCTCTTCTTCTTCAAGAGTCCTACTTCTCCTTAGTCCCTGCAACGAATTGCAAATATGAGAACCACAGGCGGTATCTAATACCCAAGTAGAAATTTGACTTAGTGACATATTAACTTCGATCATGAACATACCTGAATCAGAAGCGGTAGTCTCACTACCCTTCTTCTTCTTCAATTCTGCAAGGTAAACCTTGCAGTTCCTCTTCCAGTGCCCCACCTTGTTACAGTGAAAGCAAACAGCTTTACTCTTGGGGTCTTCAGCTTTTGGTGGAACCGGCTTTTTCTCACCTACTTTCTTCTTCTTGGAAGGGTTCTTCTTCCTTTTCTTAGGATTGGAACCTTCACCAATTAGAAGAACAGAACTCTTCTTAGGGGGAAAATTCGATTCCACAGTCTTCAACATGTTGTGGAGTTCAGGCAGGCTGACATCCAGCTTATTCATGTGAAAGTTCACAACAAACTGCGAGAACGAACTCGGAAGTGATTGCAAGACCAAGTCTTGGCTCAGATCCCATCCATGGAAAAACCAAGTTGTCCAAGACGTTCAATCAAATAGATCATCTTAAGTACATGGTCATCCACAGATGATCCCTCAGACATCCTACAACCGAACAGCTCCTTCGATATCTCATATTGAGCTGTCCTCCCTGCCACATCATACAACTCTTATAGAAGCATAAGGATAGTGTGAGCATCCATATGCTCATGTTGCTTCTGTAGCTCAATGTTCATGGAAGCTAGCATGATGCATTGAGCAATATTTGCATCATCTATCCACTTATGATACACAACATGTTCATCATTATGTGCATCGCTAGCAGGTTCAGTAGGCTTAGCTGAGTCAAGCACATATTCCAGCTTCTCAACCCTGAGAACAATTCTCAAGTTTCGAAGCCAGTCAGCAAAATTAGGACCAGTCAACTTGTGAGCATCTAGTATACTCCGGAGTGATAGTGCAGAAGACATAACGAATATAGTAAATCTGTAAATGATGAACACATAACAAAACTTAGCAAATATTCAATTTCATTTCAAGACACTATATGAATCGGGTCTTTATTCATAAGTGGCTCCCACTAGTTTATCTAATTTATACAACCCCTAAGTGAAAATTAAGCATTCATAATGCTAGTGGGAATAGGGATCCTACATTCCATCACACAACCTCGGCTGTAGCACGAAACGTCATGTGATGTTCAATAGGCAGACAACTCTTGTCAATTACATCTTATGTTATTCCCTAATAAAACTTTAGCCTCTTGAATAATTGAGTCACGGCTGTAGCACGACAAACTCAATATTCTAAGTCAAGTCTAACCCAACATTTCGTACAATTGAATCAGTCTCCAACGGCTCACGGCTGTAGCATGTACCGACCTTTAGATTCTAATTCAATGTACACATCTCTATGTAATAGACAAGTATTTCTTATTTCGAAATCAAAGCCCTCGGCTGTAGCACGAAACGACAATAATTTAAAAATAAGAACCACTTTCTACCATATTGGAAGGCTATGACCGACACAAGCCCGTTGTGTCATTGGCCAATTACTACTTGATATTATTTAATTTTAGAGGGATTATATTATGTTACAATCATAATCATATTATAAAGAGATTCTTCCTTTTAAATTAAATATTTCAAATCAATAATCGATAATCAGATGATTCACAGATCGAGTGGAGCATTGTCAAGAGGCATCACTTAATAACCCTTTCTTACAGATAGAAATCTGTTGTTGACAGAATCATCCTTTCTCTCAATTTTGAAAATTCATATTCAATTACGTGTTTCATAAACACAAGAATCTCATGATCGTATTCATAATATTTATTGTTAAGGCAAGAAACGATTCCTATTCTAGATTTTCTAGAGCACTCCTTATATTGATTTAAGTTCACCTAAATCTATCATCACATGGTAAACATAGGCATATATCTCATATATTAAATTAAATAAACAAGTAAATGTAAAGTGCAATAAAGTAAATGTGTTTGGTTATGGCCCCATCCTATGTGATCTTTATCAAACTCATGATAAAGATCCAGATCAATCTAATATGGTGATGGAAATAAATACAACTACTTATTACATAAGTCTTCTTCTTTGTTTAGACTTCTTGTATGCCTCGTCTTCTTCCCTGTATCACCTCCATTGGATAGCCTTCTTGAGTCTTCAATTACATTACATGATTGAAAGTAAAACTAATCTAATGAATTTACAAGAATAACTCGAGTTACATTCGAGATTTATGATTACAAAGATTGACGACATGCAAGTCGTATTTAAAATCAAAACCAAAACCATTACACTAAGGTCGAAAGGCTATAACCATCCACCATGCTCATACAACACATAAAAGCATGTTAAAACACATAATCTGATCTTAACATATCATATTATCCATAATCTAATCATAAAAAGAAAATATGACAAAAATCAGAAAAATCAGAATCAAATCATAAAAACAAGAATCACTGTTTACGGGCAGTAAACGACGTCAAACGCCTTACAGACAAGTCGTTGATAGCTTTATCTATCAGTTTTGTTGAGACGCTCGTTTACCTGTGGAATAGGGTATTCGTTTGCGTAAATCGGATACCAGACCCAGATTTCAGCAAATCTGCAGCAGCCAATTCAGAATCCGTATTACAACAAACATAAATCATGTATATATCAGTATATATACAGATTACATAATCATCTTATGATTATACAACTCACATGAATATCATATATTCAAAACCATACATATATAAGCATATTATATCAACATCAAATCATGGTGAATCACGTACATGCTCATATATCGAAAACAGTTAAACACATAAACGAATTAAAAACTTTTCGCAAGTAGCTCTAATGCCATTGAAGGGTTTTTAGCACATAAACGCAGTGAAAATGTAAATTTAAATCTTAAAAAAAACTGAAACCCTCCGCAGGATCCATGCAAAAAATAATATTTAATTCGTAGTTCAGTATGTTTACCTTAAGAAGCTTTACGTTAATGGAAAGATGGACGTCTTTAATGGCGATCCAAAAATGATGAACGGAGATCCTTAGCAGCTGCTCCTCAAGTGTGAAGCACTCCACCGGTATCCACCAAGAAAACGATGTAATGAATGAGGAGGAGATGGAGAGAATTAGGGTTTTGTAAATCTTTTTGGTTGAGGCAAAAATAGGGTCTATAATAGTATATTTATAGGTAAAATTTTCAGCTGAAAATTTTCCCATAAAATATTATTATTATTAACCCTTTATTATTCTCATTAATAATTAAAACACCTTTTAATTATTAATCCTTTTTCTAAACACTTTAGAAATAATTCTCTCTCTTGATTTAATTTCCGAAAATTAAATTCTTAATTAATAATATTAAGAACCTTTTCTTAATTAATTTATAATCAATTAAATCTCATTTAATCAATTATTAAATTTTCCAATTAATTATTTATTTCATAAATAAATAATTATCAGCCATTATTAATCACCATTACACTACTAGAAATAGTAGATACGACATCGGTCCTTAGACATCGGCATGTAATGCACCCGATGTTAAAATGCAGTTTAACATCAGTTTTGTAAAAAGCGATGTTGAATACGCATATTGACATCGGTTTCACTTAGTAGCCGTTGTCTATCTTCAGAAATTAAAAAGGCCACAAATTTGTTTTTAACTTTGACATCAGTTCATTTTGTTAACCGTTGTCTATGGCCTTTTAAAAAAAATAAAAATTACTTAACTCCCCCCCCCCGCTTTTCAGTACACTTTCCCCCCTTTAATTTTAACAAAAAATTCACTTTAACATATTTTCCCCCCTTTCCAAAAAACCTCCCGCGAGCCTCTCATCTCTCCCCGACCCTCGCCTCTCTCATCTCTCTCATCTCTCCCCTCCTTCTCTCTTAGTCTTCTTACCTTTCTTCTCTCTTCTTACCTTAGTCTCTGTTAACCGTCTCTTCTCTCTCTTCTCTGAAACCCTAATTTTAGCCCCAATTCTAATTCAAGATTTGGAGCTTCAAATTAGAGCAAATTAAACTTGAAATTGAGCAAGTATCTGGAGGTTGGAGCTAGTATCTGGAGGTAGACAGCATTTGGAGGTTGGAGCACTGAGGGTTTAGAACATTGGGGTTTCGGAACATTGAAAGCATCCGGAGGTATATTCTTCTTTACTTCTTTACTGTTTATCTCCCTCATTTTTATGTTTAATATCTTCTTTGTGCATGTAAATTTTTTATGTTTATCTTCTTTTCTTCTTTACTGTTTTTCTTCTTTGTGCATGTAAATGTTTTATGTTTTTGGGGGTTTTATGTTTGTTTCTTTTTGGGGGTTTTATGTCCTGTTTTTGGGAATTTTATGTCATGTTAAATATTTTAGGTACACTGATGTAAATCAATGTTTTAGGTACATTGATGTAAATGTAAATGTTTCTGTTCTGTTTTTAATTATGTGTTTTCTAGGGGTTGTTTATACATATTAGTGTGTTTTGGGGGGGTTTTTGGGGCTGCATTTGAACAGGTCTCAGATATGAACAAGTCTCTGCATTTCTTGTTTTGTATGATAGTCATTTCTCTGATATGAACAAGTCTCTGCATTCCTGATATGAACTATCTGTTACTTGTGTTGTATTATAGTAATTGTTTTGTATAATTATCCTTCTCACAGATACAAGTAACAGATAATTTTAATTTATTTATTTATGGGCTGAATTTGTTTCAATACTCAAGTTCTCACTGAGTTTTATTTATGTGAAGGAAATTTAACAATTGTCTGGGCTGTGAATGTTGGAATTATTGGTTTTTAATTATGTGATATTTTCAAATATCTTGGTTTAATTTGTTTTAATTATCTTTGTTTAATTTAGTCTAGTTTATAAATTTAGTCTAGTTTTGTAATTAATTGGGTATATGTATAGGATCTTAGAGTAATGAATTAGTACTATAAATTATTAGGATATCAAGGTATTTACTCCTTTCTAAGTTTATATAATTAATCCCTACAGTAACCAACACAAATTTGATATGCCTTTTATTAAATAATTATAAATAGGTATGTGTTGGATTTTTAATATTTATAGTGGCTATCAGGTAGGGAAATTTGATGGATAAGACATGGATTTTGCAAGATAGGGATTCTTTAGCATTTGAAATGGGGGTGGAAAACTTCTTGATATATGCTGAAGAAAATTCTGAAGATCGTAACAAAATTCCTTGCCCTTGTGGACGATGCGCCAATTTTAAAAAATTCTCTATAAAAACAATCAGGGGCCATATCTATGACAATGGCTTTTATCTAGGTTATGTTCATTGGGTTTGGCACGGGGAGACTGCTTCTACGGGTCCTAAATCTTCAAGTGCTAGTTGTCCACCTGAAGAGCAAGCTCCAGACCCACCTCCTGAGCAAGCCTCTGATGAAGCGTCAGAGCAAGATCAGGAGCATGTCGCTGCTTCAGAAACTGTTGATGTTTGTGAAGCGGCATATAACTCGAGTCAATATGATAATGATTCATATCCGTTTAGGAGGTTCGTAGCCGATGCTGAGCAACCTCTATATGAGGGTAGTGACTGTACTAAGTTAGAGTCGATGTTGAAGTTGCATAACTGGAAATCTAGGTTTGGTATTACCGATAGTGCCTTCACTGACCTCCTTTCTTCTGTTGGGTCTCTACTTCCCAAAGATAATGTGTTACCTAGTAATGCATATGAAGCAAAAAAAACCCTCTCCAATTTAGGTCTAGAGTATATAAAGTTCCATTCATGTCCGAATGACTGTGTACTGTACAGGGGTGTACATGCTGATGCAACCAAGTGTCCTAAGTGTCGACTTTCTCGGTGGAAGTTGACAAAGAAAGGTGAAGAGAGGATTAATCTTCCAGCCAAAGTCATGTGGTATTTTCCAATAATTCCTAGATTTAAACGTATGTTTAAATCTCCTTCCACCGCTAAACTAATGTGTGGCATGCGCAACAGCGGACACAAGATGGTAAAATGCGACATCCAGCCGACTCTCCATCTTGGAAAAATATAGATTATAGGTGGCCATCCTTTGGTAGTGAACTGAGAAACCTTCGCTTGGCTTTATCGGCGGATGGTGTAAACCCGCACAATAATGGCCTATCTAATAGATATAGTTGCTGGCCAGTCATATTGGTGACTTACAATCTTCCTCCCTGGTTATGTATGAAAAGAAAATTTATGATGTTGTCGATATTGGTCCCTGGCCCGCATGAGCCTGGTAATAACATCGACATCTACTTACAACCGATGATTGATGATTTAAAAAATCTTTGGAAGGAAGGGGAACCAAATATGTATTACGCGTATAACAAATCATTTTTCACTTTAAAAGCAGTTTTAATGTGGACGATAAATGACTTCCCTGCTTACGGAAATTTATCTGGCTGCGTTAATAAGGGTTATAAGTGTTGTCCAGTTTGTGGAGATGACACCATAGCTAAATTTTTGACTCATAGTAGGAAAATGTGCTACCAAGGGCATCGTTGATATTTGCCTCTACATCATCCTTATAGAAGGTAGAAGGCTGCTTTTAATGGACAACAAGAGTTTGGGCAGCCGCGTCGAACCCTATCCGGAGAAGAAGTGTTAGCAGAGCAAGAACAAATTAAATTTGAATTTGGGAAGAAAATGAAGAAGGCAAAGAAGGTTGAAAGTCCATGGAAGTAAAAGTCAGTATTTTTCGAGTTAGAATACTGGAAATTTCACCATGTTAGGCACTGTATTGATGTCATGCATGTCGAGAAGAATGTATGTGATAGTCTGATTGGCACATTACTAAATATGCGCCATAAGACAAAGGATAGTGCGGTAGCCCGTCGTGATATGATGGAAATGGGCGTTAGATCTGATTTGGCTCCCCAAGTAGGAGTAAAGAAAACCTATTTGCCTCCTTCTCCCTTTACTTTGTCAAAGACAGAAAAAAGGACTTTCTTGTCATCATTAATGTCGATGAAACTTCCATACGGACATGCATCGAACATAAAAAATTGTGTTTCCATGCCTGATTTGAATATTTACGGGCTGAAATCACATGATTGCCACATTCTTCTCCAACAATTACTCTCGGTTACAATACGCTCCGTTCTTCCGAAGCATGTTAGGGTCATAATTATTAGATTGTGTTTCTTTTTTAATGCTTTGTGCAACAAAGTAGTAGACGTGTCAAAACTGGATAAGCTGCAGTCAGATGTTATACTAACCTTGTGCGATCTAGAAAAGGTTTTCCATGCGTCATTTTTTGATGTAATGGTACATATAGTAGTCCACTTGGTCCAGGAACTACGCTTATGTGGACCAGTATTTTATAGGTGGATGTATGCGTTTGAACGGTTTAATAAAGTACTAAAGAGTTATGTTCGAAACCGTTATTATCCCGAAGGTTGTATGGCAGAGAGTTACCTTGGAGAAGAGTCCGTAGAATTCTGCACCGAGTTTCTTAGTCAGAATTACTCCACTGCCGGTCTTCCAAAGGACCAAGATAATAAGATATCAGGTCCATTATCCGCTGTGATAATAAAATCAGTGGAAGAGAAGGAGCGAGATGAAGCACATCTACATGTCCTTCTAAACAACGCTGAAGTGTTTCCATATATTCTGTGAGTTTATGCAGTTTGTTGTTTTCAATTCCTCATTATCCAGTAATTAGTCTTGTAATGTGTCTTTAATATATCATTCCATATGCATTTTTCAGAATGCATAAGGAATATCTTGAAGAAATTCACCGAGGGAAAAGGAAAAGCTTACATTGGCTCATGAGAGAGCACAATCGGCTCTTTGCTGATTGGTTTCAAAACAAAGTCAGTGTTGTATTAGGTTCTTTGATCTATAGTGTAATGACGACTATTAGCTATTTAGGATTTAAAATTTCTTATCATATATGTAGGTGAATGATGAACTAAGGGAGAACAACAAAGGTGTTTCAGATACGATAAGATGGCTCGCTGCCAAGCCATCATTTTCAGTACTAACTTATCAAGGTTATCTAGTGAATGGAGTGCGATATTTTACAAAGGAACGAGATGACATACGCGTTGTTCAAAACAGCGGGGTGTCTGTCATTGCTAAAGCGGTCCAGGTTTCTAGTGCCAAGGACTTGAACCCCGTAGAAAGTGATTTGACATTTTACGGTATCATACAAGAGATATGGGAATTAGACTACCATGCATTCAAAGCTCCCTTGTTCCTGTGTAAATGGGCAAGTAATGATAAAGGAATAAGGGTTGATGATCTTGGGTTCACACTTGTGGATTTTAGTCGACAAAAAAAAGATAAATATGTTTCTATTGACCAAGTCAAGCAAGTGTTTTACCTTGAAGATCCCGTTGATGCTACCTGGTCTATTGTTCTGTCCTCCACAACTCGAGACTACCAAGAATTGTATAATGAAGATGACTTAGGAGACACGATCATGGAACATCCCCCATTCTACACTAAAATCCTCGCAACTGATGTCACTACTGATGATGTCGCTCATACTGCTAGACCTAATGTTGAGGGAATTTGGATTAAAAATACTGCTACTAAAACTCCTGCACCTAATGTCGTTACTGACTGATGATGTAGCTTTATGTAAAATATATATCTAAATGGGAATTTGAATGACTGAATGAACCATATATATTTGCCTTTAATTGTGTTATAATGTGTAAAATATATTGTTAATTTTTTTTCTTTTGTTTTGCATTGTTATAATCATATAAGTAGTTCATCCATAATTACTGATTGATGGCATTGTTTTTTCTTTAATTATTTTGCATTATTTAATTGTACTTCTATAAAATACTTTAGAGTTATTTCGGATGTGATTAATTACTGATTGCAGTTTAGGTAAATTATTGTTCTTGTATAGTTGTATTCGTACTTGCTGATTTTACAATTTATTATTTATGCTTGACTGTAATTAATGACGGACTGAAAATATATTGTTCAACTGATGGCTTTATTATTCAATTTAATGCAGACTAAGGGAGCAAAATGGCAAAGAAGCAAAAAGCCAAGAAAGTAATTTTCGAAGAAAATGACAGGAAGAATAACTCTGAAAAGGTTGATGATGAGATTGTTCCTGATGTCAAAACTTCAGAGACTTGTAATGAAAAGTTGGTTCAAGTCCCTCCACAATATCAAACTCAAAGTAGTGGTGAAGAAACGATGACCACTTCTGAATCTGCAAAAAAAAGGCTAGGAGGTGCGCGTGGTGTTTCAGCTCTTCACAAAGTAGTGGTGAAGAAAGCTCGGGGAAAGAAATTTAAAGTTAGATACAATGATTTTGGAGTTCCCATCGGAAATACCAGGCCTACTTTACAGTCTTGCATAGGAATGCTCGCAAGGACAATGATTCCAATCGACACTGAAAACTGGCCAAAAGTGGATTGTGATCTAAAAGCAAAATTATGGGATGATGTCTAGGTAAATTATATCCCTTGTTGACTTCTTCATTTTATTTAAATTGTGACTGTAAATTATGTGGCTAATTTATATTATGTGGCTCTTTAGGACACATTCAAAATTGCCCCAGAAAGTGAGAAGCTTGTGCTACAATCGGCAGGTGAAAAATGGAGGCAGTTTAAAGCTGATTTAACTGCAAAATATGTGATGCCATTTATTGGAAAAAAGAAGAAATTGATGAAGCCTCCGAAGAAGTATGCGTTTGTTGGTAAAGAACCTTGGAAGAAATTTGTTGCAGAGAGGACGAGCCCCAAATGGCTGGTATGAATATATTCTACTAATAAAATATACATGATTGCCATTTTACTTGCTAAATGATTAAATAGATTTTGGTTAAATAATATTTATTAATTTTTACTAATTTATTTTGGTGCAGGAACAACATAAGTTACAGAGCAATAGAGTGGGTAAACGGAAATATCATCACCGCTTGTCAAGGAAGGGGTATATTGGTTTGCGAGAAGAAGAAGTAAGAACCATATCTATTTGGCTTTGCAATTCTAAGTTTTAAGGGAGTTTAAACATTTTCTCTTTTTTAACAGATAAAGAAAGGGAACTTAAAGCCGAAAGAGAAACATGATCGTGCAATTTTTTGGTGGAAGGCTAGGATGCCAAAGAATCCTGATGAGCTTACTGAAGAGCAAGCGGAAATAAATGCGAGAATTGTAAGTGATATTTTTAATACTGCATTCCCTTCAAAGATAATTGCGTCATAAATAATGCACTAATTGTTTGCATTTATTTTACAGGCTGAGTTACTTGAAATGAAGGAGAAGGGTGAATTTGTTCCACATGGAACAGAAGATGTGTTAACTACGGCACTTCAGACTCCTGAGCACGCAGGAAGGGTTCGAGGGGTTGGCGGCTTTGTCACTCCAACAGCATTCTTCAATTTGCCGAAAGCGAAAAAGACTAAAATTACCAAGGCAGAGTTGTTGGATCAGTTGGAAAGAAATCAGCGGGAGATGGCTGAACTTAAGGCCTTGGTTAATGCTTCGAATGGTCACTCTCCTATGTTCTCTGATAAATCAAGTTATCAAGTACCTGTTAATAAAGAGGGAGCTGCTGATAAGCGGAATGTTGGAGTTGCTGTTAAACCGCTGAGTGCCAAACAGTTGTTGGTAAATGATGAAGACTTTGTTGGTTTTGACCCCTCTCCTCCGAGCGGAAAGAAGGTAAAATATTATTAAGATCTACTAGATATATGCCTACAGACTTGGGATTTATGCAATAAAATTAAATTGATCCCTCACTATAATGTAGGGTCCACGGTCATGTGAGCTTGCACTGGATTGCATAGAGAACAAGGTTGCTTTTGGAACAGTTTTTGATGATCACGAAAAGATGAATGTTTCAGTACATGGAGTGCCTCTAAAGCCCGGACATGTTCGTGTGTCGGTTGACGGACATATCCAGCCAGAGGCGTCGGTTCCAGTGCCCATACCTGGTGAAATTGAGGTTGTACGCCAAGCAGTTGGCTCTCACATAGCATGGCCTCGTAAATTGATCATCTACCCAACTGTGGAGGTATGTTATATAAAAATTATGTCAATATACTCTGAATTGATTGTTGCATTCTATAGTAGTTATGTCAATAATAACCGATTATTCTTGTTTTATTTAATTCTGTGTAGAAAAAGAAAAAGAAAGTGTTGCAGGGGCAGTCTAAGCGGAAAGATGAGTTGCAGAAACTTCAAGATGATTATAGAAAAATGAAGCTAAACAAGAATGTGCCAAAGCAGTACAAGGTGTTATACAAACATGCTGCAGTCTTCATGAAAGCCACTGAGGAGTCAATACCAATTCTGTGTGATTCGGACGTGTTTGGGACTGAGAAAATAATTTATATATTGCATGAAAATGTGAAAGCATTGTTGGAGTTCGATATGATTGGCCAAGCTGCAATATCTGCTTATATGGCGTAAGTTAATTTTTTATCGTTACATATTCAATATTCATGTTTTATACGGATATTATAAGTAATGTAATTCACTCCCTGGTAGGCTCTTGCAAAGACTGATTAAGATTGAGAGGAAGAATGATGATGTGGTCTTATATGGATTTTTCGATCCAGGAGCTACATTTACGTTGAACAAATCTTTTCATTCTTATTTTGTTAATCGGTTGAAAGAGAGTAGTCCATATCGCATGTACTTCATGCCACATAATCATAAGTAAGTATTTTTAATTTAGACATGCTTTTACAAATTAATATATTTAGGTAGTTTTTTTAAAATTTCTGACTTGTGTTTTTCTTTTTTCTTTTTTATAAACATAGTTGCCACTAGATTTTGGTTGTAATTTGGGATGGCGACATTTATATTCTGAACCCTCTGCCACATCCAACACATTTTGATGAGTTGGAAAAATCATTAACAGAGTAATATATTTCTGTTAATTACTATATATAAATATATATATATAGTAAATATTCTCCCTTTTGAAAAATAATCATGTATATTATTGTTGTTCTGCAATGTAGAGCGATGAAATCCTACAATGCTCAAACTGGAAGGGGAAATAAAGCTCCTCAGATAAAGAATCTTCTTGTAAGTTTTTTGTATTTTTTTATCACTTTGTAATTTTAATTTAATTTCTGGTGCTAATTCAGATTTTATATTGTAACAGGGATCTCCCAAACAACCAGGAGGGGTTGAATGTGGCTATGTTATAATGCGATACATGAAAGATATCATTGCTGATAAGGAGCTATCTTTTACTACCAAGGTATATATGCAAATCATTTCCGATAGATGGCATGTAGAATTTTTTTGTGTAGTTTTTCAGGACAGATAAATATGAGTGCCATTTTTATTATCAGTTTTTATTATTAGTGATTTCCAGATGGATCTTGTTTTTATTAGTGATAAGGAACTATCTGGTATATAGTTTTGGATTAACGAAGAAAATTACGGTTAAATATAGAAAAGGTCCTCTTCTGGTTAAATTATAAATAGTTGGTTCTGTTTATTTTTAATTATACATATGGCAATTCTGGTTAATAATATTCTGGTTGCTAATTTTTACGTGTGTTTTATAGTGGGAAGCCAAAACTCGAAAGTCCTACACAAGGCAGGAGCTGGATGAGGTGCGGATGGAGGTGCTTGAATTTATCCAAGACAAGATGTAAAAATGATAAGTATCTATATATATAGCTTTCCTCTGAACTATGTGAATTGATATTGTGTTTGCTGGTGGTTGGTGGTTAATTAAGGGATGTTTGGTGACAATTACATCCATCATTCTGATTTATGTTTGGAATTGTCAAAATTTGACAAGTGGTACATATTAGCTAGTCAAACATGTTTAGAATGTTGGATGTAATAACTAGAGAATTTGGGTTTTATTGTTTTTAGTTGGGATGTTTATTTTAGACTTGGAATGTAATGTCCGAATTGAGCTCTTGTTGGATTGAATGTTAGTAAATTTGGTATCAATGTATACCTCTATATTTTTACAAATTTGGTTGGATGTATTGCATATTGTTGGTATTTTTCTGGTTGAAAATGCAATTGGTTCCCTGGGCTATTAATAGTACCAGGATGGCATATGCAATTTACAGTACATATATTAACATCAGAATGGTAATTTAAAACCGATGTAAAAATGAACAAAAGACATCAGGTGAAACAATATTAAAAGAAAAAGAACTACAAAAACCAATGTCAAATAGTCATTTGACATCGGTTCTGTAAAAAAATCAATGTATTTTAAGCCAAATAACATCGAATTTTCAATAGCTGATGTCTTAAATTTTACAATATTAAAGATTAAACACCGGTTAGAAAAAAACACTGATGTTAAACAAAAGGATTTAACATCACCAAATGAACGAAACCGATGTCTAACCCATTATTTTACATCGGTTGATAAAAGTACCCGATGTCTGATGGACCATTTCACATCGGTCAGACAACATAACCGATGTCTGATCTAGATTTTCACATCGGTTTGTTTGAAAGATTTTTAAAAAAATATCTTTTAGAGCTTGTAGGTTTCATGTTTTAATGGATAATTACCCCATAATATACTCATATTCACCTAGAAATACTGTAATATAAGCTAAAATTTGTTGCAAAGACATCAGAATTATTCTTAAAACCGATGTATAGCACTGTAATAGACATCGGCCGTGAATCGATGTCAAAGCCTGATGACATTTAACATCACACGCGAAGACATCGGTTCAGTTTTTTTTTAACATCGGTTCGGAACCGATGTCTGATCCCATATTTTTAGTAGTGTTAAATCATTCTCTTTTATGGTGTGACCCTGTAGGTTCAATACTAAGCCGGTAGTAGAAATAAATAATAATAAAACTATTTTATCATTATTTATATAAATTCTCTAATTCATTAAATTTGATTAATTAATTAATCATATTTATTCTACATCGCGAGGGATACTTCTCAGCATATCGCGACTATCTGGATAATACGAATTCACTGCTTAGAATACCAAGAACCTATTCAGTGAGTAGTTACCATACAATTAATTCCATCTACCCTGCAATGTCACGATTAAATACAAGGCATGGAACTTATGTCAAGCCTATCTTATTTAATCACTTTCACTATGCTTAGTTCTATTTAATGTAAATTAGAAACTCCTTTCTAATTTCATTCACTCTGGCCAGAGATTCCTGAACTAACATAAGTGGATCAGCATTGAACATTCTCTTCCTATACTGGAAGGGGTAGATCCTTTATTTATCATACACTATCTTCGTATAGAAATTCCTATACCCAGTAGAGCCCTTATAATTGTCCCTTGAGACTAAGAACTAAACCAAAGCATAGTTCAGTGTACACAAGATGACTATGATGACCTAAAGTCTAAGGATACTTGTACAACTATCATTATGTAAACAACTGCTGACACGTGAGTGAACTCCATCAGTTGTTCAGCTGTGTGGGTCATGTTAAGTGAACTTATTCTATAATAAGCACCTACATACTAGCTATAGTGTCACCACACAAATGTCTATGAGAACAGACATCCTTTATAATGAAGCAAGCATAGTATATACCGATCTTTGCGGATTATTAATTATCAGTTAGTAATCCTATGACCAGGAACTATTTAAGTTTAGAGTTATCATCTTTTAGGTCTCATTATTATGATCTCATCATAATCCATAAAAAGCTTTACTCTAAACTGTGGTATATCTTATTTAAACATTTAAATAGATAGAGCCCGCAATAAAAACAAAACAAGTCTTTTATTAATATCAATGAAATCAAAACAGATTACATAAAAGTTATTCGTAAACGATCATACATGATTGGACTTAGGACATATCTCTTTCATATCTAACTTGGTTGCAGTGGCCATGGGAGTGGATGCAGTTGAACTGTCTTACATTCCAAATTTCTTGAGTAAATTTATGGTGTACTTGGATTGACAGATAAAAGTACCTTCTTCATTTTGATTGACTTGAAGTCCCAGAAAATAGCTAAGTTCTTCCATCATACTTATTTGATATTTTGACTACATTAGCTTTGTAAACCTTTCACAGAGTTTGGCATTTGTAGAACTAAATATGATATCATCAACATATATCTGTACCAAAAGTAAGTCCTTTCCATGGTTGAGGTAGAACAATATTTTATCAATTGTACCTCTGTGAAATCCACTTTCCAAAAGGAATTGAGCTAAAGTCGCATACCATGCTCTTGGAGCTTGCTTAAGGCCATAAAGTGTTTTGTCAAGCCTGTAGACATGATTTGGAAATTTTGAATCTACAAAGCCTGGAGGTTGTTCAACATACACCTCTTCTTCCAATTCTCCATTGAGAAAAGCACTTTTTACATCCATTTGAAAGACTTTAAACTTTTTGTGAGCAGCATAAGCCAAAAAGATTCTTATGGCTTCCAATCTAGCAACTGGTGTAAATGTTTCATCATAATCAATACCCTCATGTTGAGAGTAACCTTTAGCAACCATCATAGCTTTGTTCCTTGTAATTATGCCATCACTGTCTGTTTTGTTTCTGAACACCCATTTTTTACCAACAACTAATGTGTTCTTTGGTCTTGGCACTAAGGTCCAGACTTTGTTTCTTTCGAATTCATTTAACTCGAATCTTGAAGAGCTTCTTCCATTTTCTTTGGTTCAGTCTGAGATAGAAATGAATGATAGAGACATTCATTTGATGTTGTAGTTCTAGTTCTGACACCTGCTTCAGGATCTCCAATAATTAAGTCAGGTGTATGTGATTTGGTCCATTTCCTTGCAGATGGAAGTTGATTTCTAGAACTGGATCCTCCCCATGATCCATGCTATCTCCATCAGCATTTTCTGATGCTCCCCCTGTAGTTATGCTCTCTGAGAATTCAAAATTTAAGTTGGATCGTTCAGGACTTGATGAATCAGAACTGGAAGAGCCAGAGACAGATTCTGATGCTTCTTGAGAGTCTTGAGTTGTGGTAGGATCTTCAGCTTGCTCCCCCTGGACAGGTGCATTTTCCTTTGGTGTTGTTACCACAGTTTCAATGACATCAGAACTTAACCTGTCAGAACTTACAGGATCAGAGTTTAAGTCATCAGAATTTACAGAATCAGAATTTAAGTCTTCATTTTCAAATCTCAACTAATCGTGATCATTGAAATCCTCAAGTCCAGTAATCTTTTTATCATCAAAAGATACATTGATAGATTTCAGGACAACCCATGTTCTTAAATTGTAGACTCTGAAGGCTTTTGTGGAAAGTGGATATCCGATAAAAATTCCTTCATCAGCTTTTAGATCAAATTTTGACAGCTGTTCAGGATGAGTCTTAAGAACAAAACACTTACATCCAAATACATGAAAGTATTTCAGATTTGGCTCCTTTTTCTTCACCATCTCATATGGTATTTTTCCATGCTTGTTTATGAGTGTAGCATTCTGTGTAAAACAAGCAGTCTACACAGCTTCAACCCAAAAGTAGGTAGGTAGCTTTGCTTCATCAAGCATAGTTCGTGCAGCTTCAATGAGAGTCCTGTTCTTTCTTTCTACAACTCCATTTTGCTGTGGAGTTCCAGGTGCAGAAAATTCCTGTTTGATTCCTTGCTCTTTGCAGAACTCTTCCATGGTTGAATTCTTGAACTCAGTGCCATTATCACTTCTTATAATTTTAACAGAATCTTTGACCAACTAATCCAGCTGTCTGAAATGATTAGTTAGAGTAGATGCAGTTTCATTCTTCTTGTGCAAGAAATACACCCCAAGTGTATCTTGTGAACTCATCCACTATAACCATAGCATATTTCTTCTTTGCAATAGACATGACATTGACTGGACCAAATAGATCAACATGCAATAGGTTATAAGGCTCAAGAATTGAGGATTCAGTTTTGCTCTTGAAAGAAGATTTTCTTTGTTTTGCCTTTTGACATGAATCACAAAGGCCATCAGGAGCAAATACTGATTTTGGCAATCCTCTCACAAGATCTTTCTTTACAAGCTCATTTATGTTGTTGAAATTTAAATGGGAGAATCTTTTATTCCAATTCAAGCTTTCTTCAATTGATGCTCTACTCAACAGACAGATTGCAGAACCATCAGAACTTGTTGAAAGTCTGGCTTCATAAATGTTACCATGCCTGTAACCTTTCAGAACCACTTTGCCTATAGAATTGCTTACAACTTTACAGTGTTCTTCAAAGAAATCCACATGATAACCTCTGTCACAGATTTGACTCACACTTAGCAGATTGTGTTTAATTCCTGAGACAAGAGCTATTGTTTCAATGATGACATTCCCAAGATTGATATTTCCATATCCCAGAGTTTTTCCCATGTTGCCATCTCCATAAGAAACTCCTGGGCCAGCTTTCTCCACAAAGTCTGATACCGGGGCTTTATTTCCAGTCATATGTCCTGAACATCCACTGTCCAGCACTAAGATATCTTTCATGTTGCCCTGCAATCATAAAGACCACTAATGGTTAGTTTTAAGGACCCAAACTTGCTTGGATCCTTTGGCCTTTTTAAGTTTGTTAGCATTTGCAGCGGATTTAATATCAGAGTTTAAGCTAACATGCTTTTTATCAGAACTTATATCAGACTTTTCATTAGACTTTTCATCAGACTTTACACTAGAAGGAATTAAAGTAACTTTCTTCAAAGAAGGTTTTATTTGATAATAATCATAGTACAAACTATGATATTCCTTACAAGTATAAATGGAATGCCATAAACTACCACAATGAAAACAAGGATTTTGTGGCTTAAACATAACAGACTGACTCTTAACTCCTGATTTAGGAGGTAAAGAGTTTGTACTTTTATTTTTCCTGTAAAAAGAAGCAAGATGGTTAGAGTTTCCACAGTTATAACATTTCTTTCTAGGAGCATTAGGAACAGGCATATGATTATTGCTTTTGTTCACACCTTCCTTTCCATTCCTATTTTTCCTAGCTTCCTTTATCTTGTTGACATTCCTAATCTCTTTCAGCTTGTGCTTAAGCTGCTTCTTTGTCATTGAGCCTATGTTGACTTCAGCTGATTTATCCTGTTCTAATTTGTCAGAAGTTGACTTTCCCTTAACTTCTGTTATAGACTCTTTCATCTTTTCAGAATCAGACTTTACAGTTTTAGTTACAAACTTAACAGGATTCACCTTTGGCTTAGCAGACTGTTTAACAACAATTGGCTTAATTTGTTCAGTTCCTTTTTCACTTTTATTATCTCCATAACCTAAGCCCTCTTTCCAGTTTCCACTACTTAATAAATTCTGAGTTGCTCTGCTAGAGTTAGTCCAAGTCCTGATAATCTTTCTTTCTTTTTCTAACTCAGTTTTTAGAGATTCATTCAATTTTAGCACTTCGTCTCTAACATAAAAAGCATCATCTCTTTCTTTCTGAGTTTGATGGAACATAACTAACTCTTTTTTCTAAATAGTCATTCCTTTTCTTATAAGCAAGATTTTCAGAAGTTAATCTTTCACATGTTAAAGTTTGATCTCTGTAACTAATAAACAAGGTTTTAAGATATGATCTTAACTAAGTAATATCATCAGTATGAAAAGCATAAGTTGTTTGAGGTACCTTCAATTCAACAGTTTCAGGGCTGCCATCAGCATTTTCCATCAAGGCATAATTCACCTCAACTTCAGAATCTGAAGAGTCTGTACAGCTTTTCTTCTTTGTGACAAGTGCCTTACCTTTGTCACTCTTTCCTTTCTTGCAGTAAGGAGATATGTGGCCTCTTTCACCACAATTATAGCATTTGACATTTGAGTTGTCTCCTTTGTCAGACTTTGCATGTTTGCCTTCAGACTTTCTGAACCTTTTCTTATCAGCACTTACACCTTTCCTGGAAAACTTCTTCCCCTTTCTGAATTTCCTGTAGGCTATCTTTGTGATACCCTTCACCATAAGAGAACACAATTTCATCATCTCTGCATCATCATCCATTTCAGGTAAGCTTTCGGTTTCTGAATCATCATCATCAGAATATGATGACTCTGAATCAGACTTTATGATGAGAGCCTTTTCTTTGCCCTTCTTTGAGACGTCAACTTTAGGAGATTCCTCCTCAGCCTTAAGAGCAACTATCCTTGACTTTCTCCCATATCTCTTGCTCCTTTGATCCATCTCAAGTTCATAAGTCTTGAGCATACCATAAATTTCATCAAGAGTATTTTCATCAAGAGCATAGTTGTCTCTTATGGTAGTAGACTTCAAATCCCAATTTTCAGGAAGAGCTAAAAGGAATTTCAGATTTGAATCTTCAAGGTCATATTCCTTGTCCACCAGTGACAGGTCATTCAAGAGTTTGACAAACCTGCCATATAATTCAGTTAATGACTCACCAGCTTTTGAGTCAAAGTGCTCATACTCTTGAGTGAGTATAGTCCTCCTGTTCTTTTTGATTGCATCAATTACCTAGAATCTTGTCTCCAAAGCATCCCATATCTCCGTTGCAGTCTTGCAATTAATTACCCTGTTTGACATGACATTATCAATGGCACTATGCAGCAAATGCCTTACCCTTGCATCCTTGGCAATAGATGAGATGACTTCAGCTGTGTAATCACCTTTCTCCTTTGGTATGGACTTTGCTGGTTGATCTGCAACTGCAACAGAGAGCTTGGTAGGCTTATATGGTCCTTCATTAATCCTATCAAGGTATTCTGGATCGGTAGCTTCCAGAAACATAGCCATCTTCACTTTCCATGTGGCATACTCAGAAGGTCTCAGTATGGGAACCCTAATAGTCTCATATCGACTATGGATTTTAGTGTTTTTAGTTTCTTCAGTTTTGGTGGGCTTGGTTGGAGTTTGTGCTTCTTCAGACATGATTGTTTGGATCTTTACTGTATATATATTAACAGATAAGCTCTGATGCCAATTATTAGGTCACACAACACTGTAGAAGGGGGTTGAATACAGTGTTATTACAATCAAATCGATCTTGAACACAAGTAACAGTAAACAGATATATTCAATATAATAAACTCTGTTATAATGGAACTATTCTCTCTCAGTGATGAACAAATATCACTAAGAGCTGCTAGGTTACAATGAATAATGTATCTCGATAATGATAACACATATAGTGTAAACCTATGTCTGTGTTTATATACTACACAATTACAAGATAACTTCTAATTGATATGGAATATAATTATGTCTCCTAAAATATATCAATCAGATATGTTATACAAGTCTTCCAGTCTTCTAATTATTTCCATGCATATCTTCTTTTATTTTAGTCTCAATCTTCTACATTAAATCAACTTCCTTCCTTAACTGTAAGTCCTCACGTACTTAAGTCCCGACATGACCATAAGTCCTGATATTATGTTCCGACTTCCAGTAAGTACTGATTCTAGTAAGTCCTGATATTTCCTGTTTGTTAAGATCTGAAAACTTAACATGAAACATATTAGACATGACATCTCAAATATATCTAACAGGAAATGCTGCCCAAATTTTTGAAAAATACCCTACTTTTAAAAATAGAAAGTATACTTCCGTGAGTTATTGATGTTCATGTTGATGCTCCAAACGGTTGCGATCTCAGTTCTTGAAAGAGGCTATTAGAGCCAAACTGACTTTATATAATTGGTCTTTGATTTCATTTAGCTAGTCATCGCTTGGTTCAATTGATCAATTAAAAGAGATAATTTATTAATTCTATCAAATGATGGTTAGTTAGATGGAAATCGATTCCAATTGCATTAAGTTAGATTCTAATGTGACTTTCAGATCTGAAATCAAAGTAGTTGGGAATTTGGAGGAAATAAGGACACCAGTGGAATTCAGAAGTTTAGTGGATAGTGCAATGTTACTGCAAGTTGGTGTGAGGCTTTATCTAGATGAATATGTTCCTTGTAATAGATAAGAGAAATACCAAGTTATTTGTACGTGCAAATGTGAAGAATTTTTTCAGGAACTAAAGGTTCAAGAAAAGAGTAAAGGAAAGGAAGGAAGAGGATGAAGAAGGGAAGTTGAATAAAGAGGAGATTAGTAACTACGCAATATGGATGTTGTTAGATAATTAAAGAAATTTTATCATCTGCAATACGGTTTTACTAAAGGACTTGAAGGTATACCAATATAGAACTACAAGGTAATGAGAATCATTCCAAAATACCAGAAAACTAGCGAACACAAGTATCTGATGTATGGTAAAAGTTGGTAGTGCTAACATGTGAACTAGAGATGATGAGGTAATGTCTATGCAGGAAATAAGGAAATTAAATTGCACAACCCCAATAATATGAAGCGTATCTTTAATTCGAGGAAGTTAAATATAAGACAAAGAATAGTTGGAGTTGATTAGAAATAAAAGTTGTACAATTAGTGATTATTTGAGTAAGGCTAAAGACGTAGCTGTCAATGGATTTTGATAATTCTGTTAGCAAGAATTCAAATATTTATGAATTAAAAACTTTCATTCCCTTGTTAGCCACATAAATGGCTTATCTAATGATGAACAAATCAGTACTATTAAGAAAAGAAATAACTTATGTTAAGAGAAGACAATGAGTCATGAGAATGGAAAACTTAACTAGGAAGAGAAGTGGAATCATAAGGATGATAAAGAAATTTTATAAGATGGTCTAGGCAATAAGTAAGTTATATACGTCAGGTGTGCCAGAACTGAAGTAAGGACAAAGCGGAACGCCGATAACTTGAGATAGAAAATTCATTCTGAGAATACGATTAAAGATGGAGGGTTAAACAAAGGTATTGATTGGAATGGCATAAGAATGGTAATGGAAGGACATGTAAGTAAACGTCATATCTACCGAAGAATCAAAGCCAGCATCAATGCATAAACATACTATTGTAACTGTCTCAAAAATGAGTATAGCTCGCTAAGGAGCGATATAGTAAAATCACTTAAAAAACAGAGATGAAGCAAGCATTTTTTGAATTATTAAGGATAGGTTAACTGAACCTAATCATTCTTTTATTAATAAATACTTCACCCGAGGAATAAGTTAATATTGCTACAAGGAAATTATGGTGCGCTATTAATTTGAGTATAGATTGGAATTGATCGATATTATTATTTAATTTAATATTTTAGCAGAAGTAAGGGAAACACGGTGGACCATGATGAACCGGAATAAAGTATACTATTAATAAATAAACGAAGACTAGGTAAGGCAGGATTAAGATATAAGAGTTGGCTAAACCTCGCTACTTAAGAGATTCAGATTATTCCAAGAATACGATACAAAACATAGATGTGAAAGGAGACTTTCTGATAATATGACGTGAAGATGAGAATAAACTTTATAAGTGGCGGAACGTCAGAGAAGAGCCTTGTAATGAACATATCGGGACTTCCTGGAATTGAAATAAATGACAATATAGGTTTAGAATATGCGGGTAATATCTCCAGATTAGTCTATTTCTTCTAAATAGTAAAAAAAATTCGCTCGATGAATATATTCGATTGTGATTCAAACAAATCAAGGTATAATAATAAGTTGTGAGTCAAATGCATCTATTAAGATTTTCTCTTTTATTTTAAATCCTGGAATTGATTTAAGACATTTAGAAACTGAAGGCGCCATGATCGTAGGATATCATTCACATATGAATGAAAAGTATAGGAGAACGATTAAAGAGTCTCCAATACGATTGGAATCGATTACAAGTCAGACTAATTGAACAAAGGAATACGTGGAAAATGATGTAGAACAACCAGTGAAAGTTGGAAGCGTTTATGAGCACGAATTATTAAAATTAGAAAAAAATAAGAAGGTTAGTATAAATTAAGTTGGTCCATTTGAGACAGTAAGATAGGCAGGAAGATTATGAGTGAGTTGGCCTTACTGCCACACGTGTAGCAAGTTCATAGGATGTTTGTATATATACCCAGGAAAACTAAGTTAGCTCCAAAATGGAGACTAAAGTTGGATTGTATGAGTAACCGGTAGAATATGATATTGGCAAAAGGATGTTGAGTAATGATTGATGTTGTGAGCTAAAGTTTATGAAAAAGTTGTATGCGTAAGAGATTAACCTGAGAACTTATAAGTGAAATACTTGAAAGGCATCATTATCTGTTCCTTAGTGTGATTCTGAGGACAGAATCCTTTTAAGGGGGGAAGATGTGTTATCCGGGAAATATCGTGCAATTATTTTATCAATAAATTATTATTATTTCATTATTATGTGAATTTTGGTGAAATATCAGATGATCGCTATTGATATTTGGGTGTTTATATGTGATAAAATGTAAGTATTTTGATTTTTAATAAGTCCAGAATAAAGTATAGATAATTATGGTATTTTCTGATAATTTTTGGATTCTTATATGATTTTATAAGGATTTATAGAGTAAATAATTATTTTCTGATAATTATAAAACTACTTTATAAAACCGAGAATCGTCCAACAACCGTTTTTGCGTTTTTACAGCCCGAAACTCTTTGGAGAACTCCTTCCTAACCTAATATGATTATTCCGAACATTTTCCGTGTTTTGACTTTTTCGATCCGGAGTACGGTTTGACCCGTACGTGTCCCGGCGCAATATTTTCGATACGATATTCAATTTTATAAATCAATAAAACCCGTATTCTCGAAAGATGGGATATTATTACATTATTTTCGTATAAAGTGTTTTATAAGAAGCGTGGTTTTGATAATTATCCAAAACAGGTATCAAATTAGATCATTTTTGCAGTTACTTAGCGGTTAAGTAACCTATTTTTCGATCCAATACAATCCAACGGGTATTAATATTCCATAAACATAAATAGCTCTTTTCTTATTTCATTTTATTCGTATAATCATAATCAAACAGTAAAAACCGTGAATTTAAAGAGAAAAACCCAAAAACCCGTTGCGTTCTTGAGAATCAAACCCAAAAATGAAAGCGTTACCGAACTCGGAATCAACCGTGCCATATACCAAATTGAAGCTCTCGAAAAGCTCTTCCAGAACCAATCGTCACTTTAAGTGTAGAAATCAAGGTTATTTTGCTATTAAATTACTTTATTTCGAATTAATTTATGATTAAAATAGGAATTTTTGATTTTGATGTTTTTTGAGTGATTTGATGGCTGAATCTTGTAGATAATTTTGGCATGGTCATTTTGGTATATTATATGTTGAATTTGGGGTTTAATAACATGTAGAGAAGTGGGTTTAATTTTCGAAATACTGAAATTAGGGTTCATATATGTTTGAATATTTTCAATCGAATTTAGGCATTTCTTTGTTAGGTGTTATTGATTGAAGTTGATTATACCAATGAATAGATAGTCCAAAGACGATTTAATTGGTGTATAGGAGGTTAACAAACGATTCCGGGATCGACCTCGCCGGAAAACGGCAGAGGTGTCATCGGAAAAGTTTTAGCCGGATTTTCGGCTTATTCAGAGATAATCTGTACGAATTGTTTCTTTGATTGTGTTTCTGGGAAGCTAGGGAACATTTCCTGGTAAGTTGGGCCGTTTCTGGGTCGATTTTCAGGTGGCCGGAAAGCTCGGTGGTCGCCGTTAATGGCGACCAACCGGCGGACAGTGGTCGGAGAATGTGTCAGGGGAAAATTTCAGTTTAACTGCCTCTGGTTTGCAAAAATTATAAATTTCATATTTTAGTTTTAAAAATTAACAAAAAACTGATTTCTATTTTAATTATTTTCAAAAATTGTATTTTTTTTTTACTTTTATTTTTAAAAATGGGTTGTAATTATTTAAAATTCCAAAATTCATTAATTTAAATTCTGAAAATTATTTTTAATTCAAAAATAAATCCAAATTATTTAATTAATTAATTTTAGTTGATAATTATTTTTTTAATTAGTCAATTAATTTAAATATTAACTGATTAATTGATTAATTGATTTAATTAATAACTAATTAATTTTAATTAATTATTTAATTAGATTTAATTATTTCTTTTGATTTCAAAATTCCGAAAAATAGTTTCGAGTTTTAAAATATGATTGTAAATTATTTTCAAGGTTCGATAATTATTAATAAATGATTTTAAAGTCAGATTCGGGTATTCAAATCATGTTATTTATTTATAAAATGACTTGTTGACCCATTTTAATTCTGAAAATTGTTCAAAATTTCGTAATAAATAGACCGTTCGTCGGTTTAATACGAAATGAACACCTCTACACTCAGAAAAATATTCTGCTTCTATTTAAAATACTTTTGAGGACTAAATTCTTTTATATCAAAAGGTCATTTGTTTTATTAGTCATCCTAAGTCGGTTATTGATCGATAAATATTATTTTTTACCCGGTTTCAGTTCTAGAAGTTCTGAGTCCTACCTTTAAAGATTAGACTTATGTGTTACATGAATTTTATGTTCACGTGTCATATAAATAATATGATTACGTGCTATGTGACCCATATGCTATCTGTTTACAGTTCCTAATATCATGGTTAATTATAAATGATCGGGTAGACGTGGAGACGTATAGTTACGTCGATTGAATTTGGTCTTATCAATTGAAATAGTATCTTTTATGATAGATACACCTAGTTCAAGGCATTCAAAGCCTAAAAATGATAGTGAAAGTAAAGTCTAATTGTGTATGATAAGGGAACGAGTAGATACAAAGTGGAAGTGAGCATAAAATGATGATTGAAGGCTAGAAAGCGAATCAATTAAGGCAAGTATTCCTGAACTTTTTTGTTATATATTGCAAGTATTTATTTCCTATTTTAAGTTCATAATATGTACCTATTTTATATTTCACTGCAATTACTCTTAATTATGTACGTACCTTTCATTATTTTTTCTTTATTATCGATTGATCTCTTCCGTAAATACCTATTATTCCGGGTCATTTGCAAACCTTGAATCAGGATGTTGAGAAATCAAAATGATTTGATATCAGAATACTCTACGGACTGGATGGTTATGAAGAGGGCCAGAAATGAACTGGACCCTATAGGCCGGGGATAGACCGGACCTTTAATTACGGAGGCCATAGTGTGTGGGTACCTCGATGGATCTATACAGATGAGTATAGATCTGTACTATATCCTGACTAATCAACAGGGTATGAGTACGAATGTTGATTCTAGTATCCAGTCTAATTTATTATTGATCGCCATTAACGGCATTCCTTCTTCAAAAGTTCTATGATTACAAAACCGGAAAAAGACCTGATTCAAGAAATGAATTAGTAGATTACTTATCGCTTTTGATTTGTGATTGGGGGCTAATAAAGGCCAATATTTTATTCACTCAATTATTTCAATAAATAAAAATGTTTATAAATTATTTAAAGATTCTGTCCGGAAATTTCTTTTGATATTGATACCTGGAAATCAGTTATGTTACTTGCTGGGCATTTTTGGCTCACTCTTGTTTGTGAATTCTTATTTCTTTCAGTTTCAAATGAGGATTAAAGTGAATAGCTCTTAGTAGAAAGCAAAATTGGAGAAATCCCAGCTACGAGTTGGAGATGTCAAAATAAATAAAATAAGGAAGTTAGTAAGGAGGTAATAAAATTGTCATTAGTTATTGTAGATTTTAGAAAGTTAGATTCTTGTTTCATACCATAAACTGTAAACGATCCGGAATTGAGGGGTTATCTGTATATTTGTTTTAATATACAAGTTTATATTATCTAAAGTTATTTGTGACACCCAATCCTGACATCGGATTTGGGAATGTTATAAAATAAATTCTCAATAAAATCACTTTTAAAAGTAAAAATAACCAATATGACTCAACAATTAATCACACAAACAATATTTCGAATACCACGGAGCACATACAACCAATATCAAATATAACATCTAGCTGATAGGACCATATTGTATTTTATTTATTTAATAATTACACTTTAATAATTACAAATATACGAGTCGTTATACCTCCACCATCTTATCAGTAGAAATTCCCAGAGCGTGGTTAACATCATTCTCAGCAAATTCCCCCTCTTGGCCTAGGATTGCGCATTTAACCACCATGGATACAGCTTAAATCTCATGCACCACTGTCCTAACCATAGATGAGTTCCAGAAATCATTGAGAACATCCATGTATAGAATAAGATTTGCAGTTAGAGAACTTGTACAGTATAACTTAACAAAGCTCTTGAAATTGTCCGGAGCTTGGTTATCATCCGTGAAAGCTAGGCAGTGGGTTCCATCCTTAGGGATAATATCTCTAACAATGTTTGATGCCATTTGAAGTGTTTGAATTTGAGTGGTAAGATATTTGAAAGAGAAAGATTTTTAAATGAGAGAGAACGGTTAAGAGTTGCAAAAGCTAGATTACTTGAGATCTCGAAAGTGTAAAGAGGGGTTATGTCGAGATGTTTGGATATTTATAAAAAAAAGGTAAATGACTTGTCGGGAAATAGAAATAAATGTTTGGCATTTGTATATCGAGAAGTCACGTGTGAGAATAGATACATATTGGCATGTCACTTTCCTGACTCTTATCGAGAACTAGATAGTGACTTATCGAGATGTCAAATAAATACCCAGTTTGTCATGAATGGACTAAATTTTTCCAATTTTTATTTGAATAAATCAAAATAAAATTGAATGAATTTATATCAAAAGTATTTTACTAAAATAATTTATGAAATTAAATTATTTAAGTTATGAGAAGTCTAAAATGTATACTTATAGAGAACTCTATGAATTAACATATGTCGAGATCTCTATAAGACTTATCGAGAAGTCATAATGTGGCTTGTCGAGAAGTCCTTTGAGAAGTCTAGAAAAAGTCTTATCGAGAACTCTATCGAGAAGTCTCAAAATAACTTGTGGAGAAGTCAGTTAGACTTATCAAGAACTCAGTTCTCTATATACTTTTGTTCTTTTTGGTTATATCTTATGTTAAGTTCACATATTAAAAATGTAAATTAACATTTAGACAGTTTTCTTATAGTTTGAAAAATTCCAAGCTAAATTCTGAATTTTGAAAAATAAATATATAGAGAATTCTGAAAATATTTATAACTCATATTCCAGTTAATTTCCAATTAAATCAAATTAATTTTGATTTACTAGAAATTAATCTGCTACAACATATTAGCTGAGTTCTTGCCTTTAAGATGAAGAATTTAACATTCTAATTTCACCAACAAGTCTAATGAAAGTTGTTTCATCCAAAGGTTTAGTAAAAATGTCAGCTAATTATTTTTCTGTTGGAACAAAAATAAGTTCAATAATATCATTTGCAACATGTTCTCTAATAAAATGGTACCTAACATCAATGTGTTTTGTTCTAGAATAATTAACTGGATTAACAACAATAGAAATAGTACTAGTATTGTCATACATAATTGGAATTTTGCGTAACACTAGGCCATAGTCCATTAGTTGATTTCTAATCCAAAGCACTTGAGCACGACAACTTCTAGCAGCTATGTATTCAGCCTTAGTTGTGAAAGTTGACACAAATTGTTATTTCTTACTATACCAGGATACAAGTCTTTGTCCAAGAAATTGACAGCTTCTACTACTACTCTTTATGTCAACCTTGCATCCAACAAAATCTGCATCTGTGTATCCAATAGCTTAAAATCCAGTTCCCTTAGGATACCATAATCCCAAGTTTGGTGTTCCCTTCAAGTATCTGAAAATTCTCTTCACATCCATCAAATGTGATTCCTTTTGATTGGCTTGAAATCTTGCACATAGACATGTTGCAAACATAATGTCTGGTATACTAGCAGTCAAGTACAACAAATATCCAATAATTCTTCTATAACCTAAAATTTCTACACTTTTTCATTTCTTATCTACATCCAACTTTGTAGCTGTAGACATAAGTGTTGATGTAGGTGAATAATCAACCATACCAAATCTATTCAATAAATCTTTAACATACTTGGTTTGGCTGATGAAGATTCCATTACTTATTTGACTGACTTGAAGTCCAAGAAAGTAACTTAATTCTCCCATCATGCTCATTTCATATTCCTTCTGCATGAGTCTTGAGAATCTTTGAAATAATTTTTCATTAGTAGAACCAAAAATTATATCATCCACATAGAGTTGAACTAGGATCATATCACCACCATGTTGCTTGTAGAATAGAGTCTTGTCAATTGTTCCTCTTGTGAATCCATGTATAAGTAAAAAAATTGACAATGTGTCATACCATGCTCTAAGTGCTTGTTTTAGTCCATAAAGAGCCTTTAGAAGTTGGTAAACAAAACCTGGAAATTAAGGATCTTCAAAGCCAGGTGGATGGAGCAGATAAACTTCTTCTTCCAACTCACCATTAAGGAATGCAGTCTTTACATCCATTTAATACACTTTAAAGTTTGAGTGTGCAATAAATACAAGAAAGATCCTTATTACTTCAAGTCTTGCAACTGGAGCAAAAGTTTCATCATAATCAATTTCGTCTTCCTGTGAGTAGCCTTTTGCAACCAACCTTGCTTTGTTTCTTGTTACAATTCCATTTCATCCAATTTGTTCATGTATACCCACTTTGTTCCAGTTATACGTATGTTCTTTGGTGCAGGAACTAACTTCCAAACTTTATTTCTTTGAAACTGATTTAGATCTTCTTGCATAGAATATATCTAGTCAGTATCAAGTAGAGCTTCCTCAGTTTTCTTGATTTTGTTAACTTGAATTTTTTTGCATTTTCTTCACCGTTGGCATGACTTGCAGAATTTTCTTCTCTTTCTCCCCCCGAGTTTTTGCTATCAGATTCAGGTATTTGAGATGAGCTATCATTCTCATGATTCACTTGCTCAGTTGACTCTTCATTCCTTTTGTTGTTTGTGTTGATCTCAGCCTCATCTTCAGAATCACTATCAATATTGAGATTTTAAAACTTAACGGCATCAGCTTCATTTTCATCAAGACACTCCATGTGACAGCCTTCAAACCCGGGTCAGAAGTTTGGGGTTCACAATACACTGTTAGGAATATGTTGTGTACTTGATGATAAGCTAAACAAAACACCTTAGTAGATTTAACTTAGTGAATTTTGTATCACCCGATGGATGATCAATTATAGTCCCAACGGATGATTCAATATAGTCCCGACATATGAATAATTGATATCCATCGGGTGAGTAGCTTATGTAACAATAAGTAATGTAGCACATTTCTGGAAACAACTTTATATAGATTCTGTAGTAGCTTATGAATCTTGTAGACTGCTAGTAGATGTGTAGAATAGGTTGATTAAATGTAAATATAAGATGTTTTATAATTCTGCATAAATGAAATAGAGTCAAGTGATAAATGGCTACCCAACGGATGATCAACAAAGCTACCCGACGGATGATCAACAAGGCTACCCGACGGATGATCAATTCAAATATTTGTTGATAGTGACAACACAGTCACATGCGTTGAGTGTTTACAAAAGGAATGTGGTAGCCTGTTTAGCAGGGTTTTGAGAATAAAGAAGCATTACCATTTCCATGCAAGTTATGAAGATTTTCAAAGATGCTGGAATAGAGTAGTGAAGTAGCATGGAGTTAGACTTGATAGGTTTTGTTTTATTATCTTGTCTTATTCTATGTAAACTTGGTGATATATAAACCAGGTCTAGCAAGTAGAACAACAACAACAATAGACTAAGCAAAACAAATTTTTCAGAGAAACATTTGTAAGCTGTAATATGTAGCATTTCTCTGCAAGTTTAGTTGTTCACTTGTAAAGAAGTTGTGAGCTATTCAAGCTTCACAGGGTTCTCTTGATATATATATATATATATATATATATATATATCTCGGTGGATACATTCAAATCCACCAGAAAGTTTTAAAGACTTGAGTTTTTATTACTTTATGTTTGATTAACTTAACTCTGTATTCCGCACTTTACAAATCAAACAGTTAAATATAAATTGAGTTAGAACCATTTTTCATAAATCTCAAAAAGAAGCCAGAATTACATTCCACCCCCTTCTGTAATTCTTGTTGTATTGTTTGGGAATAACAATTGGTATTAGAGCAAGCTCTTGAAGTACAAAGAGTTTAAATATCACAACAAAACAGCAAGATGAACAAGAAGGATGTTGGAGTCAAGATTCCATTTTTGGACAAAGACAATTATCACCACTGGAAGGTGAAGATGCACCTGTATCTTCTTTCTCAAGATGAGGCCTATGTGGATTGCATAGTGAGAGGTCCTCATGTGCCAATGAGAGCTGCAACAGGCAATGAACCATCTTTCCCAAGCCTAGGCATGAATGGTCAGATCCTGATATTGAGCAAGTCAGGAAAGACAAGAAGGCCATGAATATATTGTATAATGAAGTTGATGGTGATATATTTGATAACATCATTAACTGCAAAATAGCCAAGGAGGTTTGGGACACAATTTAGATTATCTGTGATAGTACTGAGCATGTAAGGGAGAATAAGATGCAGCTGCTAATTCATCAATATGAGCACTTTTATTGTGAAGATAGTGAGTCTCTCACTGACATTTTTAGTAGATTTCAAAAATTGCTAAATGCTCTGAAGTTGCATGGAAGAGTCTATCAGACAAAAGACTTCAATCTCAAGTTCCTTAGAATTCTTCCAAAGGAGTGGAAATCAATGACAGTCTCATTGAGAAACTCTCAAGATTACAAGGAGTTTACTCTGGAGAGACTATATGGCATCCTAAAAACTTATGAGCTTGAAATAGAGCAAGATGAGAGGATGGAGAAAGGAAGGAAGAAAGGAGGGTCCATAGCACTGGTTGCTGAGTTAGAGAAAGAGAAAGAGGTGAAGGTAGAAGCTGTTGAGTTTACTATAAAGGTCTGTGAAAACAAGGGCAAGGGGTTGGTAGCTAAAAATGAAGATTCATTGAGCCAAGATGACATGGAAGATATTGATGAACATCTTGCATTCTTTTCCAGAAGATTTTTCAAGCTCAAGTTCAAGAAGAACTTTGGAGCAGCTAAGCCAAATAGAAACATGGTGGATAAATCAAAATTCAAATGTTTCAAATGTGGCTTGGCAGGGCATTTTGCCAGTGAGTGTAGAAAGTCAGATTCTAGAAAGAAGAAGTTTGAGCCTGTGGATTATAAACAGAAGTATTTTGAGTTGCTCAAATAAAAGTAAAGGGCTTTTATTACACAAGAAAATGACTGGGCATCAGATGGTCTAGATGAAGATGTCAGTTATGTCAATCTAGCCCTGATGGCCAAGTCTGATGAAATAGAAACAAGTTCTTCAAGTAATCAGGGAAACAGAAAGAATATGTGGTACTTGGATATTCGTTGTTCAAGACACATGACTGGAGATTCCACCCTGCTCACAGAGTTCAAGGAGAGAGTTGGCCCAAGTATTACTTTTGGAGATGACAGCAAGGGTTATACTGTGGGATATGGCATGATTTCATAAGACAATTTCATCATTGAGGAGGTTGCCTTAGTGGATGGTCTCAAGCACAATTTGTTGAGTATCATACAGCTTTGTGATAAAGGAAATTCAATAACTTTCAATTCAGAAGCCTGTGTTGTAACAAACAAAAGGAGCAACGGAGTGGTTCTCATTGGAGTGAGAAAAGGAAATATGTACCTAGCTAACTTCAATTCATCAAATGCTGTCTTCTCAGTAAAGCAAGCCAAGATGAAAGTTGGTTGTGACGCAAGAAGCTGTCCCATCTAAACTTCAAGACCATGAATGAGCTTGTCAAGAAACAACTAGTTAGAGGTATTCCTCAAGTGGAGTTTACTAAGAATGGACTGTGTGATGCCTGTCAGAAAGGAAAGCAGATTAAAGCATCATTCAGAAAGAAGCTTGATTCAACAATTGAAGAACCTTTGCAATTGCTACACATGGATTTGTTTGGACCAGTCAATTTGTTGTCCATCTCAAGGAAAATATTTTTCCTAGTAATTGTAGATGATTTCTCAAAGTTCTCTTGGACATATTTCCTGAAATCTAAAGATGAGGCTAGTGAAATCATCATCAATCACATAAGGCAAGTCAACAATCATCCAGATTTCAAAGTTAGAAGAATCAGCAGTGACAACGAAACTGAGTTCAAGAATTCTGTTATGAGAGAATTTTGTGAAGAGAATGGGATTATGCATGAGTTTTCAGCAGCAAGAACTCCACAACAAAATGGAGTAGTAGAAAGAAAGGACAGATCACTTATTGAAGCTGCAAGGATAATGCTTGAAGAATCAAAGTTACCAACATACTTCTGGGCCGAAGCTGTAAATACTGCATGCTACACTCAGAATATTTCTTTGGTTAATCAAGCAAAGTGTATGACACCCTATCAATTATTCAAGAATAAGAAACCAACTCTAAATTTTCTTCATCTCTTTGGCTGCAAATGCTATATCTTGAGAAATCAAACTGATCAAAATGGGAAGTTTGATGCTAAAGCAGATGAAGGAATTTTTGTTGGATGTGCTGTGGGAAAAGCATATAGAGTCTACAATTTTAGAACCAACATTATTATGGAATCAATACATGTTGTGTTTGATGATAAGAAGATTGGAAAATTGCAAGATGTAGATTACCATGAGAGCCTCAAATTTGATAATCTAGAGATTGTTAGTGATGATAGTGATGATGAAAGTGATCTAGAAACAATGACAAAGGATATTACAGAAAAATCTACTACTAATGAAGCACAAAATTCAACATCTGTCGAGTTGCAAAATGCTTCATCCGTTAGAAGACAATCTGCTTTATTCGTCGGGAGACAATCAGCTTCATCTGTCGGAACTCAAAATACACCATCCGTCGGGTCATCAAAAGAAGCTGAAAGTCAGAATAGATCACTTACAGAAAGTTCCCCTTTCTCAAATCAAAGATCCATAAACACAGGGGGAGTCTCTAATAATTAAAACTCAGTTACACATCATGACAACAATGAGGCCTCTTCATCTAGAGCTAATCTACCTCAACAAAGAAATTGGACAAAAGATCACCCCTTTGAGCTCATCATTGGTGATATATCTTCTAGAGTTCAAACAAGGAGAGCAACTCAAGAAGAATTTCTATATAGAAGCTTCCTATCTAAGGAAGAACCAAAGAAGGTAGAAGAAGCTTTGTTGGATCCTGATTGGATTTTAGCTATGCAGGAGGAGCTAAACCAATTTGAAAGGAATAAAGTATGGAAGCTGGTACCCAAGCCTAAAGGAAAGAATCCAATTGACACCAAATGGGTATTCAGAAACAAGATGGATGAAAATCGCATAGTATTCAGGAACAAAGCTAGATTGGTTGCTAAGGGCTATTGTCAACAAGAAGGAATATATTTTGATGAAACTTTTGCTCCTGTTGCAAGACTTGAAGCCATCAAAATTTTCTTAGCCTATACAGCCCATGCCAATTTTAAGGTCTATCAAATGGATGTCAAGAGTGCTTTTCTAAATGGAGATTTGGAGGAGGAAGTCTATATCAGTCAGCCTCCTGGTTTTGAAGATCCAAATCTCCCAAATCATGTCTACTATCTTTTGAAAGCACTCTATGGACTGAAGCAAGCACCTAGAGCCTGGTATGACACTTTATCAAAGTTCTTTTTGGAAAATCACTTCACAAGAGGTACTGTGGATAAAACTTTATTCTTTAGAAATGTTAATGGCTCTAGTATACTTGTTCAAATTTATGTAGATGATATTATATTTGGCTCTACAGATGAAAAACTTTGCAAAAAGTTTGCCAAATTGATGCAAAGTAAGTATAAAATGAGCATGATGGGAGAACTAACTTACTTTCTTGGTCTACAAGTTAAGAAGGTTAGTGATGGAATTTTTATTAGTCAAACTAAATACATTCATGATCTTTTAAAGAAGTTTGATCTAATGGATTGCACATCTGCAAAACTCCCATGGCCACTGAAACTAAGCTTGAATTAAACACTACTGAAAAGTCTGTGGATATTTCAAGTTATAGAGGCATGGTTGGTTCACTTCTGTACTTAACAGCTAGTAGGCCAGATATAATGTTTGCTACATGTCTTTGTGCTAGATTTCTAGCTGATCCTAGAGAATCTCACTTGGTAGCTATTAAGAGAATTTTCAGATATCTCAAGGGAACACCAAAACTTGGCATTTGGTACCCTAGAGATTCTGGTTTTGATCTAACTGGTTATTCAGATGCAGATTATGCAGGGTGTAAAATAGATAGAAAAAGTACAATAGGAACCTGTCAATTTCTAGGAAACAAGCTTGTGTCCTGGTTCAGTAAAAAGAAAAATTCAGTTTCCACTTCTACAGCTGAAGCTGAATATATTGCTGCTGGTAGTTGTTGTGCATAGATTTTATGGATGAAAAACCAATTGTTGGACTATGATCTACAAGTGGATAGGATTCCTATTTTCTGTAATAACACCAGTGCAATTTCCATCACTGAAAATCCAGTACAGTATTCAAGAACAAAGAACATAGACATCAAGTACCACTTTATAAGAGAACATGTGATGCATGGTATTGTGGAACTATATTTTGTTCCCAGTGAAAAGCAGCTTGCAGATATATTTACCAAGCCACTGGATGAATCCACCTTCTCAAGGTTGGTAAGTGAGTTAGGTATGCTTAATTACTCTTAAATCATTTCAGATATTTTTATAGTTTCTATGCTGCCTGAAATTTGATTGATTTTCTGTTTTGGATGAAATTTTGGCTAAGTCAAAATTTACATCCCGACGGATGATCATTATCCATCGAGTTTAATAATCCGTCGGAATACTATTTGTCAATAAAATCAATTATTTTTCTGGAATATTTTATAACTCGACGGATAACTGATTTATCCTCATCCGTTGAATTGTCTCAATCCAAGTCGTTAATCTCTGAACATTATCCATCGAGTATACTTACAATTTGTAAGAATGACATGATGGATAAGTGACGGAATTTTTACAGTTTATTTATTTTTAAACGGCTATTTTGGGCAATTTTTTTGGTTACTTTATTTTACTTTATTATTTTTTACAGTTATTTTCTGAGATAGTATAAAAGCAATTTCACTTTTATTCATTTCTTTTATCATTCTCAAGATTCAATTGCTCTAATTTCTTTCTTCTCAAAAGCAAACTCTCTCTCTCTCTGCAAATTCCAAATCTTCAACAATGGCACCTGTAGTGAAAATCATGTCTCAAACCGGTTATATATATGAGAAAAACTATTTCTCAGCTTTGGTGAACAAGGAGATTCAACAGTTTGGTGACTATCACAAAATGATGGATTTTGTGAAGAACTACAAACTCAACTATGCCATGCTGGAATCACCCACCATTTACTGTGAGGTTGTTGAAGAGATATGGACAACTGCAGTGTATAACTCGACAGACAAGACCATCACATTCACTCTGAAAGGTAAGCAGTTTTGCATAAATAGTGATATTATTGAAGCTTGCTTCAAGATTCCTGATAATACTGTAACTGCTCCACACACAGACACTAACATTGTTAATATGTTTAATTCCATGGGCTATGCACTCACTACTTCTAAATTAAGTGAAATTAGGAGGTTGGGTCTTAGGAAAGAATGGAGTTACATGTGTGATGTAGTAACTAAGGTGTTTTCTGGTAAAATTAGTAACTTTGACTCTATAAACATCTCTATGCTTAACATGCTTTACATGCTAGTTACTGATAAGTACTTTAATTTCAGTGATTTGGTTCTTTTTGAGTTAGGCTTTAAGTTATGAGAGGTCAATAAGAGAGGTAAAAACGTCTATTATGCTAGATTCTTTATGATGCTTGTTAACCATCTTATTGAAGATATTGTGATTAAGAACCCAACCAACAAGTTAAATTGTTGGGTTCAAGAAAGAAGGATAATTGCAGATTTAAACAGAGCAAACTATCACAAGGAGGTTCTCTTGTACTACTTTTCAGTAATGGAGGGACCTCAGGTAAGTGAGGTAATTTCTTCTGTCTCCACTCTTACAACCTCACAAATTTCTTAGCTTTCTAGTGTAGCTATGGCAACTGTGTCAATGACCCAACAGTTGCCTACCCAAGCTACCAAACCAACAAAAGTTTCTAAATCCAAAGCTAAGAAAGCCCCCTCTGATTTCTTTCAAAAGAAATCAGTTGTAAAATCCACCAAACCTAAAGAGGGGAGTGTGAAGGTGGGTAAGAAAGGTGAGGGACAGGGTGTAAATCAAAGAAGCCCTAAGAATAAGGATGGATAGGTGAGAGTCAGCCTAGCCACACTACAGTTTCTCAAGAAACTGCATTGCTTAATAAGGATATTAGCTCATTACTGGTTTCATCATCCCAAAAGGATGTTACCATTGAAACAAGCTCTCAGCCAAGAGCACGGGCCAAAAGGGTAAGGGTCACAAGCTCACCCCAAACTTACACTAGAAAGAAGAAACCAAAAACTCTGGGGGATGCACAGGGTTCACATATTGTGCAAACTGGTGTAAAAGACCCAGTCACTGCACCTTCTCAAAGTCAGGTTGATGTGGCTCCAATAAATGTGGAGTCACAGCCAAAATCTCTTATAATTGAAGCACCTGAAACACCAAATTCACCCACACACTCATTGGATGTTGACATGATAAACACATCACTTCCAAATTCTCCATCTTTAACTTTCTTGGAGAAGCCAAAAATCCATGCAGGGGAGCATCATCTTCTAGATGATTTGTTGGCTCACTTGCCATTTCTTTCTGAGACTGTTGAGACATCTGTGCAAAAAATTTCATCAATCTGCACAGAGTCTACAATAGTCTCCACTCTAAACTCAATTATTTCTTCTATCCTGATGGATATCTATCATCCGTCGAGTAATGATTGTATCTTGACGGATAAGCTTAACAGCAGTCATCCTTCGGATAGTCAAACTGCTAACCCGATGGATATTCCTCATCTGTCGGGTGTCTCTCAATAGCTTCAAATTTTATCTATTCTTACAAGTGCAGAAGACTTAGTAGTAGTGCAATCACTCCTAGGACTGAGGGAAGGGAGTGATTTGAGTGAGAGTCTGGGTTGCTCCCAGGGAAAAGGAGAGGAAAAGAGTTATCTAATGCAGTCCATTTCTTCAGGACTGGTAAAAGTGAGTGAGAGGAATCCCACCTTAGATGGTGAAGGTGAGGGTGTGAGGGTGGGGAGCCAAGGTGAGACCTTGATGCAAGAAAAGAGAGATAATGAGAGAAATGCAGGTACAGGAGATATAAGGGTGAATGTCATTGCAAGTGAGTTAATGAATTTCTAGGATGCAAACATGGAGGGTCTATTTCAGCAAAGTCAAGCTGTTATAGATTCTACCTCCTTGGATGCTGAGGCATTTACCACCCTATTCCAACATATCAGCTTCTAGCTAGACAGGGCAATGACAATACAGAAAGGATGCTCAATTTGGTGCACAGCACACAGTCTATGCAAAGAGCAAATGATGCAATTACAGCTCTGCCCTCTACAGCTGGTGATATTGACTATGAGACTGGTGGTTCAGAATATTTCTTTGGTGGTGAGGATGCAGAAAGTGAAGAATAACCATTGGATATAGGGGGATAAGTAGGCCCTAGTTCCAGATCAGGCATGCCATCATGGGCCTTCTCCAAGAAATGTGATGAACACCATTTCAAGACCACACTCATCCAACTTATCAGTCAAACACACTATGTTCTTCAATCAACAACAAATGTCAGTACCAAGAAGCTTCTGCAAGCACATCTTGCTTCTCTCCAACTACAACAAATCTAAGGTTTCCAACACAATCAGGATATCACTTCTATCAAAATAGAGATCACTCAAGTGAAGAAGGATATAGCTGATAGATTGGATTCCAAACTTCTAGAAGCTACAATGCTTGACATTAAGAGACAACTAAGGAAGGATTTTGATCTTGCCACAAAGATAAATTCCTTGGATACCAGAATGACAGCAATGGAAGCCTCTCTAACAGCAATTCACCTACACCAAGCACAACAAACAAACTTGCTTCAAAGGCTAGTGGCAACACAAACCTCCTCTTCTACTCAACTTGCTAATAACAAAAAGGGGGAGAAAGAAACATCTTCTAAGGGGGAGAAAGAAAGCTCAATTGTCTTATTCAGTCAAGGGGAATCAAGAAGTAAGGGGGAGCAAAAAGTGCTCAATATTCAAGTAAGTAAAGCAATTGTGCGAACAATTGTTTTCACAAAGCCACCTGCCAAAGATATCATAGATCTAATCAAAGAAGCAGTAGCCAATTTGAGAGCAGCTGATAAGAAGCAATTGAGTCCAATCAATTGGGAGAAAATTGATGAGAACATCCAGAAGATATTTGGCCCTACACAGAAGCCAGATAAAGTTTTCAATCATCACTCTAAAGTCATGAAAATCTATGTGAATGATATAAGTATGAACTATCTGGAAAGGGGTCAAACTTCCTGTATCAAATCTCTAAAGAAAGATCTCATCATGAAGGCCAAATGGAACTATCCTAAGTTTTCAGACAAAAATTCTATGGATACAGTGTTTGAGACACCAAATCCAGATGAAAAGAAACTATTGTTATGATCTGTTGCATTCTACAAGGATCCATCTGATTCAGCATTGAACAGAAGAATTGCCAAAATTTACATAAATGGTAAGGAGATTTGTGTGGTGGTTGGACACCCACTGTTTGTGGAAGCTAAGAAGGAAGAGAAAGAAAGAATTAGGCTAGAAAAGAAGCAAGTTGCTTTGGATGCTAAGAAGCAAAAGCAAAAGAAAGAACAAGTTGCTATCTTGGCCAAGTTTCAAGCTGTTAAAACCACAACAGAGCTTCCTGTACAACCAACTGTAATCACTGAACCTAAGGATCTAAAAATGCAAGAAGAATAACAGCAGAAAAGAAGATTTAGATACAAACTTCATTCTAAGAGGAAAGTGAACTTTAATGATGAGGAATTGGAAGATCAGTTTCCCAAAAAGCCTACAACTCAGACATCAAAACCCTCAGTTGTATTTGAAGAATTCAAAGTGGTTGATCCAACAAGAAATATTCATGGTGAACCAATTGTTCCCAAGGATGAGCCAGTAGACTGAGATAGTTTACCAATTCCTGAGCTAAATTTACCCATCTTCAAGACAAAGAAGACAAAGACTAGAGCCAGCAAGAAAGTGAAGCCTGTATCTCTCAAATCCAAAGCTCTAACCAAATCCCAACCCATAGTCAACAAGAGAGATCTCATGTACATTTGTGATATCAATTAATTTTCAGACTTGAATCTCTACTTGGATGAATTGGAAGAAGTAAGAGGAATTGATGCTTATAGACATCTTCCTGAAAGACTGGTATTTATATACAAGGGAGGGAAAGAGATGACATGGCCTCTTCACAGGATTCTCCAAGAAAGCCAATCTGTTCTGATCAAAATATACTCATCCTTCAAAAAGAACTTTAGATATAATGTGACTACAAGAAGAATAGTTCTAAAGAGGATTGAGGAACTAAGGAGTATTAGAGCCAAAGATGTACTTTCAAAAACTCTTTCTATTCCCTTTACAGGAAAAAGAGTGCATCTAAGGCCCTATTGGCTGATGGAGTTCATGAATGACAAAGGTGTTAGAAGATTCTTCAAATTGGAGGACCAATTGAATATATCTAGCAATGAGACTCTTTTGGAAATGCAGGAAATGCTAAATCTCTCAGAAGCTGATGAACATGAATTCCACAGACAACTTCAGAGTCAAATTGAAGAAAACAACAGAAGGCTTGGAAAGAAATCCAGACAATCAAGGAAATAGATTTATCTGCTCAGACTAGAGGAGCATCTTGATAACAACTGTGAGCAATTTCTTTGTATACTTTTTATTGTTCAACTTTCAACAACTTGTAGCACTTATCAGTTTTATCTACTATTTTTAAAACTATATCTTTAGGATGTTTTGTTATCATCAAGTTTCTCTTAATTTATGGCTACAATTCCAGTAGACATAAATTGGGGGAGATTGTTAGGAATATGTTGTGTACTTGATGATAAGCTAAACAATACACCTTGGTAGATTTAACTTAGTGAATTTTGTAGCACCCGACGGATGATCAATTATAGTCCAGATGGATGATTCAATATAGTCCCAACGGATGACTAATTGATATCCATCGGGTGAGTAGCTTATGTAACAATAAGTAATGTAACACATTTCTGCAAACAACTTTGTATAGATTCTGTAGTAGCTTATGAATCTTGTAGACTGCTAGTAGATGTGCAGAATAAGTTGATTAAATGTAAATATAAGATGTCTTATAATTCTGCACAAATGAAATAGAGTCAAGTGATAAATGGCTACCCGACGGATGGTCAACAAAGCTACCCGACAGATGATCAACAAGGCTACCCGACGAATGACAAGCATGTACCCGACGGATGATCAATTCAAATATCTGTTGACAGTGATAACACAGTCACATACATCGAGTGTTTGCAAAAGGAATGTGGCAGCCTGTTTAACAGGGTTTTGAGAACAAAGAAGCATTACCATTTCCATGCAAGTTATGAAGATTTTCAAAGATGCTGGAATAGAGTAGTGAAGCAACATGGAGTTAGACTTGATAGGTTTTGTTTTATTATCTTGTCTTATTCTATGTAAACTTGGTGATATATAAACCAGGTGTAGCAAGTAGAACAACAACAATAGTAGACTAAGCAAAACACATTTTTCAGAGAAACATTTGTAAGCTATATCATGTAGCATTTCTCCGCAAGTTTACTTGTTCACTTGTAAAGTAGCTGTGAGCTATTCAAGCTTCACAGGGTTCTGTTGATATATATATATATATATATATCTGGTGGATACAATCAAATCCACCAGAAAGTTTTAAAGACTTGAGTTTTTATTACTTTATATTTGATTAACTTAACTTTGTATTCCGCACTTTGCAAATCAAATAGTTAGATATAAATTGAGTTAGAACCATTTTTCATAAATCTCAAAAAGAAGCCAGAATTACATTCAACCCCCCTTCTGTAATTCTTGTTGTATTGTTAGGGAATAACACACACATACAATATATAAACTTGTATATAAAATATTATAAGCAATGACCCTTCTTTACATAAGCATGGATCGCAACAGTTTAAAGTATGAAAATAAGCCACAACCTTAGCTTTTATTACATCATACCAAATCCCAATTAGTTTAACTTACAACTGATAATGAAAATTATTCTTACTATCTTGCATAACTCAACTACAATATAAAGCTCTTGCTAGTTCGATCCAATTCAACCTGGAATCATAGCTCGCACACTGGACTGGGAAACATCGCTATCAAACATTTCCTTTTTAACTGTAAAATACATAAACAGATTTGCAAGAGTGAGCTAACTAGCTCAGCAAGTCATAATAACAATAACTGAGGTTAAACAATGATCAATTGAAATGATTCAAAGGAATCAAGCTTCTTATCAAACAATTATTAGAATTGGATATACATTTTAAATTTTAAAACCAAGGTTAGGCTGCTGATCAGTCACACACTAACCCCAAGCAAGGCACATGGCTCTGCTCTATAAACTGGATCCAAGGCACACATTGGCCTAGTTCGACCACGAACCTGGTCTGACCACGAATCTGGTCCATATAAAGAAAACTATCTAATTCTAAAATAATTCAATATGATAAACATTGTAATTCAATAAAATAGAGTCACGATTAACATTGATAAAACATTTATCTCATAGTATAAAGTAATTCATGAGTATCACCAGGGAATATCAAGGTATATGTATGAAGAACGGCTTCAAGCCAGTTGAAGAATCAGGTATCAGATGAACATTGGTTCAATGATTATAAAAGGTGTGATCTTTGATATCACAAGGTATTAGAGGGTATATAAGTTTCTGTATGTTTAAGTAATTTTGTTTCAGTGTTTGGTATATGGTGTATATGTATTTTTGGGGTGGTATCGTATTTGTATGGTTTAATATCTGGGAAGTCAACAGTCGGTGGTTTACAAAGAATAAGGCTTACAGCTCAGAGATCAAATGATATGATTAGGGTTCAAGGTTGAATGATTCAAAGCACTTACAATATAAAACATAACTTTAATTTGAATTCTAGCAACATGTCATGATAAAGTTTAGAAAATATTTGAAATATATCTCGAGAAAGGTTTAGAAGTACTTGCCTTATCACAGATGATTTCCAACTTTACTTGTGCTCGTCTAACAGTTCTACTCATCAACCACTTTCCTTCTTATTATATGCCTCGCTTTTACTCACTAATCACTTGCTTTCTTTTTCTACTCCTCGGTTCTATTTATTGATCACCTTCTTTCTTTTTCTAAGCCTCATTTCCTCTACCAGGAATCACAAGTATCCATCAATACTCACTCTCATATTATTTTAATCGTCACATAGATGTCATAAGCTTTTATCTACCCTTCGTTTTGCCCAAATCCGATTTATGGATTGAAAGTTACGACTAAAACAGTCAAAAAATAAACAAATAGGCATATATCACATTAAACAGATAGCACATAGCACACAAGGTATTCGATAAAAATAATTTTTCAAAGAAGGCACGGGGTTAAAATGATTTTTCTGGTATTTAATACGAATTGTTGAACATTTTGCAGAATTAAAACGAGTAACCGAATTATTTTATAAATAATTAACAAGGTTCAAATACCCGAATCAGAGTTTAAAATTATTTAATAATAATTATCGAGCCTGGAACATAAATTAGAAAAATATTTTAAAGCTCGAAACTATTTTCCGGAATTTTTAAATCAAAAGGAATAATTAAATCCAATTAAATAATAAATTAAAATGAATTAATAAATAATTAAATCAATTAATAAATTAATATTTAATATTAATTGACTAATTAAAATTATTAATTATCAATTAAATGTAATTAATTAGTTAATTCAGATTTATTTTTGGAATTTATAAATAATAAAAATGAATTTCTAAATTAGAAAAAGGATTTTTGAATTATTTTTAAAAATAAAATCTGATAACAGATTTCTAATTTAAAAATCAGGGTTTTGAAAATCAAACCGGGTCAGAAATAACCCATACGGGTCGTCAAGATCCAACCCGGGTCGGGTAGAAGTTGCACCGGTTTTTGTGAATTCCTCATATTCCGGCTACCGTCCCCAACTCCGACGAACTTCTGACGCCCCACATAACACATACAAACACTTTGTTTTTCAGCATGACTTCATTCAAAATCACCTCAGTAGTCCAGAAATACAATCACAATACTAAATAAACCATCGTTTGATAATTTCGGACAAAAGTCGAAGAAAGCCGACGAGCTCGATTTTCCGGTCAACTCGAACCGGCTACCCTCCATATTTCAGACCAACCTCAATCAATCCATTTTTACACGATATGTTTAATGGTATCAACCAGTTAAACTAATAACCCCTTATTCAAAAAAACCTAATTTACAATCAAGAACACTCAAGAACGTTCAAACCCTAATTTATGAATTCAAAAATTAAACCTTAATTTCTCTATGCTATTGAACTCAAAATTCAACTTATGATATACCCAATTGACCAGAATTTCATGATCTACAACATGCAATCATCAAAACATATAAACAACTTCAAAATCAAAAAAGTCATAATTTTAAATCAATTAAATTCGAATTTAATAAAATAAATATAAAATTTCTTGATGTTTCTGCAGTGGTATGGATTGTAAAACTTGATTGTACTCGTCAAGAGCTTCGATTCGACTACTTACACGCCCAAATCGGAGTTCGATAACGCGTTCGAATCCTTGTTTGATTATGAACGCGATGAATATTCGTATTTTTCTCTGGATAATTATCAATTTTTACAGTTTGTTTATGATAATCTGTACAGAATAAGTTACTATATTGGCTATTTATATTTACGAAATATTCGTACCCTATTGGATCATACCGGATATAAAAATAGAATACTTAATCATTAAGTATTAATAAAACAAATGCAATCTCGTACCGGTGTTAGGATAATTGTTAAAACCAAGCTTTTTGTAAATACAGACTAGGTCTCAGCGCTTTGGTTACACGAATTGCGAGAAGATATTATAATAGATTAATCAAAATGCCCTGTTTCTCAAAAATATGGGTTTTATTTATTTATTGAAACAAATATTGTATCAAAAAATTTGCGCTGGGACCCGTACGGGTAAAACCGTACTCCGGATCGAAAAAGTCAAAACATGGAAAATACTCAGAATATTCAAATTAGGTTAGAAATGAGTTTTCCCGAGACTTTCGGGTTGTAAAAAGGCAAAAACGGTTGAAATCAGATGGTTCTCGATTATACAAAATAGTTTATTAAATCCATAAATCATTTATAAAATCATATAACAACATAAAAATTAATAAAAAAATATCAAAATTATCTATAATTTATTTTGGACATATAAAAAGTAAAATACTCAAATTTTATCACATTTAAACATCCAAACACAAATATCAATCAACATATAATTCACCAAAATTCACATAATAATCATAAAATATTTATTTACTGATAAAAAATATTTACACGTCATATCTCGGATATTACATCCTTCCCCCTAAAAAGGATTATGTCCCCAGAATCACTTAAGCAATGACTAAGGGTACTATTTCACACATATCACTTTCTAACTCCCAGGTTGACTTTTCAACCCTTGGGTTTCTCCATAATACTCTTGCTAACTTTGCAACTTCATTCCTTAACATTTTCTCTCTCTTTTCTATGATCTCTGTTGGATTCTCAACATAGAACAACTCTGCCTAAAGTTCTATCGGCTCATATTCTATCATATGCCTAGAATTCTAGATTATACTTTCTTTCTTTTTAAACATGAAAAACATTATGAATATGTTCCATATGCGGGGGTAACGTCATTCATATGCTACCTTACCGAAATGTTTTAAATTTCAAAAGGTCCAACGTATCTAGGACTCACCTTTCTTTTCTTTTCAATCTCGGATGATCCCTTTCACGGTGACACTTTTAACAATACTAAATCTCCTTCTCCAAACTCCATATTCTTTCTAGCTTGATTTGCATATTTCCTTTGACGATCCTGTGCTGCACTTAACCTTTTCTAAATAATCTCGACAACTTATTTCATCTTTTGTACCAACTCTAGTCCAAGTATCTCACATTTCCCAACTTCATCTCGATTTCTTCTAAAGCCAATGGCACAAACACATAACTTATCTTTAATTTCCTGGATCGTTCTTTCACTTTGGTTGTCAGTCTGTGGATGATAAGTTGTACTCATATTCAACATAGCTCCTCAAACGTTCTTGAAAACTTTTCTAAAACCTTGAATTAAATCTTGAATCTTGGTCAAATACAATAGACGCGGGAACTTCATGACGAACTACTATCTCCTTCAATTACATGTGAACCAACTTGTCCAATGAAATTTTTTCATTCATAGGTAGAAAATGAGCTGACTTAATTAGTCTGTCCACTATAACCCAAATGACGTCGTGGTTCGCTTTCGTTCTTGATAATAAAATTATAAAATCCATAGCAATATGCTCCCATTTTCATTATGCATTTCTAACGGTTACAATAATCACTAGGTCTCTGATACCTCGCTTTAATTCTTTGATATTCATAATACCTACTAATCCATTCTAAAATTTCCTTTTCATATCTGGCCACCAATATTCTTCTTTAAATTTCTTTATATTTTGACACTTCCTGGATAGATTGAATACTTAGAATTGTGAGTTTCCTATATGATCTCATTCTTTAATTCTGCCACTTGTGGCATCCAAAATCTGGAAGAAAATATGAGAATACCTATGATCATTCTTCTGAGTGCATAACTTTCCTCCTACTAAATTGTTAAAATCCTGACCCATTATCTCCTCTTGACATCTCTTTATCTTTTTTTAAAAAATTTGGCTGAAAGGTCACATTATACATCCTTGCTTCTTTTGGATTATAAATTCTGACTTCCAATTCTAACTTCTAAAATTTAATAAATAACTCTTCTGGTGCAATCAACACATTCACTTTCTCCTTTTTGATACATACTTCAAACTCTTATGGTTCGTATAAATCTCACACCTTTCTCCATGCAAATAAGGTTTCCAAATCTTCAACGTGAATGCCATTATTGCTAGTTCCAAGTCATAAGTAGGATACTTATGTTCATGAGGTATCGGTTATTTAGATGCATATGCAATAACTTTATTATCCTGCATCAACACAAAACCTAATCCCTTATGAGAAGTATCACTATATATTACAAACTCTCCTTGATCATCTGGAAGTGATAAAACAGGTGCCGTGATCAATCTCTTCTTCAATTCCTAAAAACTTTCTTCACACTTCTCAATTCCATATAAACTTCTCACTTTTGTTGGTGCTTTTGGTCTTTCCTCATTCATAGTAGTGTTAATCCTTGCTAGATCCACTTGGATACCTTCATCACTAACTATTTATCGTAAGAATTAAACTTCATGCAACCAAAACTCACACTTTGAAAACTTAGCATACAACTTCTTCCTTCTCAGAATTCCCAAAACAATCTTTAAATATTTTACATGGTCCTCCGTTGACTTCGAATAAATCAAAATATCATTTATAAGCACAAATCAACTTATCTAGATACACCTTAAAGATTCTGTCCATCAGGTTTAAATGTGGCTGGTGTATTGGTCAATCCAAAAGGCATTACTAGAATTTCATAATGAGTGTAATTAGTTCTGAAAGATGTCTTCGGTACGTCCTCAGATTCAATCTTTAATTGATGATACCCAAATCTTAAATCAATCCTAGAAAATATTTTGCTTCTTTCAACTGATCAAACAAATCATTAATTCAAGGTAATAGATACTTGTTCTTGATAGTAAGCTTGTTGAGCTTCCGATAGTCGATACACAATCTCATGCCTCCATCTTTCTTCTTAATAATTAACACCGGTGCACCTCATGGGGTACACTAGGTCTAATCGCTCCTTCTTCTAACAACTCTTGAAATTGCTTTGCTAACTCCTTCATTTCAACTGGCGTCATTCTATACGGGGCCTTGGACATTGGTTCCATTTCAGGTGCTAAGTCGATCGCGAACTTAATTTTTCTATCTGGAGGAAGTCCTGGTAACTTGTCTGGGAAAACGTCTAGAAATTCATTAATTACTAGAATATCTTCAAATTTTTAGTAAATTATGGCTTCTATTTATCACATAAGCAATATAATATTCCCCATCTTTGCCACAATTACCTTTTATCTTGAATATCTTTAAAAACTTCTTTACTCGCCTTCGATTTCTAATCATCATCACCTTCTCTTCCGGCATCTTCAGACTTACCTTCTTATTACGATAGTCTATCTGAAAATCAAGCTTAAGTTGTCAAACCATTCATTTTATAACATCAAATTTTCCTCTCTTAAATGGTATTAAGTCAACACAAACTTATTGCCATAAATCTCAGTCACACAATTGGTACACACTTGGTTAACATGTCACGTTCTTGATTTGCTAGATTTATAGTCATGATCTTATTCAAAAATTTCACAGGGTAATTCAATCCATCAACAAAACCTTGAGAATAAATGATTGAGTTGCCCCCAAATCTACTAATACATAAGCACATGAGGAATTCACAGTAATCATTCTTGCCATCACATATGTATTATGAATAGCATCTTTCACCGACACATCATAAATTCATGCTCTTGGAGACTTATTCACTACCGGAGTAGAGTAGATCCCATAATTTTTAACGCATCACTGACTGGGGCTGATGATTTAAAATCCTTACCATATGCCATGGTTTTCCACACTTGAAACATGTAAATTCAATGGCTGGAACTTTGTCCGCTTGATTCATGATAGGTTTATTTTTGTTTGGAAAACTTTTGTAAAGAACAACAGTGCAACAAAACAACTAGAAGGATTTGTAATTCAATAAAATTATAGTTGAAAAGAAAGATGGAGTAATAATTTAAATATGAATGGGACAACCACATTGGTACTTAAGATGGCCAGTCTTTCATACCATATAGCGTACATTATATAATCAGGTGGAGTCCCACCCGACTCTTCGTCATTCCGACAAAGCGTCTCACCATAACACTGCTTGTCCCAATCAGAAAGCAAAACTTGAAGGAGAAAAATAAATTTGAAAGGAATGTAATATTCTTCTTTTTCTTATCACACATAAAATTTATTAATGAAAGAAGTTTATACGTATTTAGGAATCAAGAAGAATATGCACTGTAGTATTGTAGAAAAGAACATTATCATTGGTCGTAGTTACGACCGGTATTTCTAAACCCTATCTATATATAATTGTGTGTTTATAATTAAAATTTAAATTGTGTGGAATTATAAATGTGGATGATCTATATGACTGAGTGCCTATAAACTAAGTGTTTAATACATTAGTTAATATAAATTTTTTTTGAAAAAAAATCTTATCATTTAGTATTTTTAAATCATAATCAAAAGTACTCATTTTATATGAAAAAATCGATTTTAAAAATCTTTTAACAATAAGCTTTCAAATTTTATATCATTAAATTTCTAAAATCATAAGCTATATTAAGATTTTTTATTTAGTGATTTATGGAGGTGCATTTATATTTATAAAAATTATTTTATATAAATTAGTTGATTTTTAAATTTCAAATTACTTAGTTGCCCATGCATGCAAATACCCTCCAATTAAATTTAAAAGGGCATAAGAGACAATTCATACCCCACTAACCTTCTTCTATCCACCAAGAGACTAAACTACCCTTGCATGCACTTTTGCTTGGTTATTGGAGAAGGGCACTTTAGTACATTCCAAATTCCACTATTGAATTAGTGCATGATGAATCACAAAGAGAGGAGTTAAACCAAAACCACACTCCACTCAAGCTCATCATTTTCACTCTCAAATTTTCTCTCCCCCCCTCTCTTTTTCTTCATTCGGCCGAAGCCCCTTCCCCCATTCCCTTCAATTTTTCTTCATCAAATCCTTGCCATTCTAGTGTAATTCCATTACCCATTCATATAATATACACTTTACAAGAAGTTCCATGCTTAGGAGATGAAGTTTAATGCTTTCATGTCTTGATTTTATGTGATCTCCAAAGATAAACTCTTAATTCATGTGGATTAAAGAGTTCTCTATGTAATATACTTTTTATGTGCATAAACTAAGTGTTTCCATGAATAAAACTCTTTTCAAACCTTTGCATGCTATTGATCTTTAGTTTTAAAGTAATATTCTACTTTTCCTGTTAGAGATAGGCCATTATTTTCAAGTATAATCATGTTATATATGCTCTTCTTTTCAAAAATGTACATGCATGCTTAGTTTGTGTTAAATTCGACCTTACATGTGCTTAAAATGAATTGTTTCCTTGATATTATGCTTGATCTTAGTTGTTAAAAGGTAGTGTGCATGATATTTTGAATTAGTTAAGTATTTAAATCAAATTTATGAGCTAATAACCCTTTTGTTTAGTCGAACATGATTTAGTGATCATCTTGAGTTGCATGTTAAGTTTTATTTTACATGTTGGTACTATAAGGCATGGATGATCTCCATTATTGGTTGAGGCCTTATTTTAGAGTCTTATAGTAATAAATTTGCCTTGGCTGAGATTTAATTCGTGGTTTTAAAGTGGGAGTTAAGGTGGAAAGGCTAGGATAGAATCCTGGAATTTTTTCAAGATTTGCATGTGAGTTTTATGTTGATTTTGAATGGGCATTTCTTAGGCATTGTTAGGCCCAAGCCACGGGGAGTTAAGAATTGGGGTATAATTGAGTCTAGAAGTCACAAATTAGAGAAACCCAACCATTTAGTGAGGTGCACACACCAAAATTTAGAATCTGTCCAGCAGGGGATAGTTTTGTTGCAACTTAAAAATGAGGAGTTTTGACCATGTCATGATTAGGCCCTTACTAGGCCTTGGTTATCCCTAGTTAGAGGGAGTGTCAGAGGAGTTTTTCCATCCATAGTTCATAGGAATTGAGTTAGAATCATGTGTCATAATTTAGTACAAAACATGACACTTTTCTGTCCAGAAAACAAGGGAACATTGGACTTTAAGCTTAGTCCCAGGTAGGCCCAAGCTAGGCCCTTGAGCCAAACCATGTTTTAGAGTTGCCTTATGGTCAGAAGATTATAGTGTAGAAGTTTGAGAGGTAAACTTGAAGTGTAAGGGTGTCAATTATACTCATAAACCCATTGGTGTCACCCTGAAATCACTATAATGAGCAAAATCACTTAACCTTTAGTTTCAGGGCACTTATGAGTGAGGTCTAGGTTGACCACCATAGTTGTAAGATAGTAAGAGATCAGTAAAGTGTAAGGCCTAAGTCAGGGTCATAAGAACATGATGGTTTAGAAAAGGCACTTCGAGTTATGAGGACGATATTAAGAGTTTTGGCTAGTTTAGCATAACCAAGTAACTTGAGTAAGTGGAGTGAGATCATCCAAGCCTAGTGATGCAATATAGTGTGTATGGATATATTATTATGTACTTAAATGTGCTATATGAACATGAGTATCTATGTGAACTATTATGCTTATAAGGTAATTAGAAGCGTTTATGTGTATATAGGCCTAAGTGCCAATGTGCGTAATTTCGGTTTATAATTAAGTAGAGTTAGTGAGTATATATTATAATGAGGATATTATTATTTTGTGTAGGCTCTCGAGACGAGGGTAAACTTGCCATTAAAGTCGAGTGAAGCTCCAGTTGCTCCCACCTGCTAGTCAAGTCAAGCCTTTCTCAAGGCAAGTGTTTCAACCTCCCTTTTTTATTTATACTGCAAGATAGTGTTAGCCCAGCTTTTATATACGATGCGAGTATTCTAACCCACCTTGATATATATGATCCAAGTGGTTTCAAATCTATCTTTCGTATTATATGCAAATGCCATGAACCCTCAAGTATCTATTGCAAGTAGTTTAACTTTGCTTGGAGATTTCTATGCAATAAATTTAAAAGTCATATCATGCTAATATACCAAGTAATTGTGATGTGGAACCTTATGCAAGTTATACTCAGTAACCTTATCTTGATACCTAAAAGTCAGCTATCCCTTAAAAGTCATTCATGATTTCTTGATAACCCTATTCTTACCCCTAAAACATGATACCTTGTTATACTTTGAACTGATGCTCACCTACTTTATATTTCAATACCTATGTCTTATCTGGAACCATTACCTTGAACCTAGTTTGACTTAGTTCCTTCATATATCCGATAACCTGCTAAATCTCATTGTTAAATTCCTTGTGAATAGAAACCTTGTAATTCCTTTAATAAAGTATAGTCTAGTTGATCATGGCCTTGAAATTTAGTGGACATATTCCCTGTGCTTCAAAATTGATCCAGAACCCCTGATAAAGATCCTCACTGTTTAAGAAATTAACTGTCACTTGGCATCAGTTTTTAAAATAAAAAGTTAAAATTTGGATTTCCAGTCCCAAAGGGGGATAATATTTTCTTTAGATAGTGGATCTGGACTGAGAAGCAAGTCTTTTCCGCTCTTAATTTGTAGTCTTAAAAGTTGCCTAGGGATCCTATTAATGTTCTAGAACCCAGCGAGGTTCGAGATTACTTCGCGGCTGATCAGCGGTTGTAATCCGTAGCGTCATAAAATGGTTTTTGATAAGGAAATGGTTTTGAATGGTTTTATTACAATAAAAGATGTCATCACCCTAAAAGTTTATCTCTTGATACTATATTGTTGAATCTTTCAATTCCATTGTTAATGTTTTATTCTTGTATATGTATATTATAGTGCTTTTTGAGCATTTGGCTCACTACTTGCTTACCCTGATATTTTAGCTAGCAGATATGGTTAGATTCAAGCAGACAGCGCGTAAGACTTGTGGTACCAATTCGTATGTTCGAGCTCAAGTAGTTAGTGATCGTTTTGTTTGAGGACTCGATATTAAAATCAGGTTATATTAGTTAATAGTGTTGGGCTATTCCAAATCATAAACTGTAAGATCTTGGATTCAGATGTATTTACTTCCTTTTGTTAACTAATATAATTACTCGTATATTTTCTTTTGTAAATGTTTGGGGCATGACAGGTTTTGGTATCAGAGCTATTGTTTAGAGTCCCTGGACAGCCCAGATAGGTTATATATGTATATAGGTTTATAGAATATTATATGAGAGTGTAGGTATACGATATTCGAGTCGTTCGCTACTAGTTCTTATATATATATATGCATTATTTGGAAGCAAAGGGCACATTCCTCGTCATATCTGAACTGTCTGACACATTTGCTTTCTCCATGTATGTTGAGTTGAGGCGTGAGTTGGACAGGCTTCAGGGCATGTACGATCGAATGTTAGAGCGATTGAAGAACGTGTATTCGGATAGCTGAAACTATGAAGGAAAGCCTAAGGAGCAGATAACTGCGAGACTTGAGACCTTGGTTCAGTACGTTAACACTAAGCTTGATGAGATGCCATCGCACCGAGACCGTACCAGCCAGTATACTATCCAGATGATTGCGGACGAGCTCCAGTGCATTGTGAAGACGCTTCGTGAAGAGAAGACTACCGGACCCCAATCTGATGGAGCGGAGCCTTAGTTCTTTCCATTATCTACTTTTCATATCATTGTAGAATTCCCTGTTATTTCCTTTAATTAAGCATGTTATCCCTAGATTCAGACTCTATTCCAATCTTGACGTACCTTGACCCTAATTTTGATAATTATGCACCATCGCTCTATTTGCTTTCAATTGTTCTTATGCTTTAATATGCATCACCCTTATTGTTCAATTTTAAACCCGATTGAATGAATATAATGACTTGTGACACCTTAACCTTGAAATTTTCTGTATTGTTCATACATGTTTTGATATAACTCCTATTTCAGGATCATGCCACCTAAAAAGAAGAACCCGACAATAATTTCTACCACAGATCCTAATATTCTTAGACTTCTAGAAACCTTACAACAATAAACAAACGCTATAGCTCAACAACAACTAACTCTTCAACAACAATTCGAAAACCAAGATAACCATGAACCACGCCAACCACCTGATCCACTAGTACCACCTCGACAAATTGTTACTTTCAAAGCTTTTCAGAATGTGAATCCACCTGCATTTCATGATACCACCGATCCGGTAATAGCTAATACATGGATTAGGGAAATGGAAAGAGCTTTTGAATTAGTTCAGTTAGGAGAAGATCAGAAGACGCCATATGCTACTTATTTTCTGAAAGGGGAAGTCATCTATTGGTGGGATTCAGTGAAAGCTATGAAGATAAATCAGTCGGTTTCTTGGGAAAGGTTTAAAAGTTATTTTTGGAAAAGTATTATCCTAAGTACATGCAGAATCAGATGGAGCTTAAATTTCTTAAATTAAAACAAGGAAATATGTCTGTATTGGAGTACGAGAAGAAGTTTACGGAGCTTTCAACGTTTGTGACGAAGTGTAACAACACTGAGGAAGAGAAAGCAAAGAGATTCCAACAAGGATTAGAGCCTTGGATCAGACATAGAGTGGCTATTTTTGAGCTTAATACTTATGCTGGAGTAGTACAGAAGGCTGCTCTGATTGAGAGTAATGGGATACAGTCAAGGAAAGAAAAGGATAACAAGAAGAGAAAGGTTCCATTTTATGAAGAGAAGTCTGAATCCGGAAGCTCACAAGACAGGAATGTGAAAAGGATTGGATTCCACAAAGGCGGAAATTTTCAGAAGAAGGGAAATTTGAACTAGAGATAAGATTCTAAGGGGGACAACCAGTCAAGCCAAGGACAAGTTGGAGAAAATAGATTTCAGAGACCAGAGTGCAAGCATTGTGGAAAAAACATCCAGGAGTGTGTAATAAGTTGAACATGACATGCTATAGATGCAATCAGAAGGGACACTTGGCTAACGAGTGTAAGATACCGAAGCCGGGAGTTACATGCTATAAGTGTGGAAAGACTGGACATATAGCTAGAGAATGCAAGTCAACCGGACTAGTCAAGGCTTTGATGAACGTGGCAAGTACTAGTGCAAGCATGCCAGCTGAGGTATTGGCATTACCTCCACCATCTACCGCAACTCCGCAAGCGACAGCAAGGACATTTGATTTAAAGATGAAGGACCCTGTTCAGAATTCTGAGGTGATAGCAGGTAAACTTTTAATGAATAATGTTGAAGCTAAGGTATTGATTGATTCTGGAGATACTAGATCTTTTATATAAGAAACTTTCATTGATAAACTTAAATATGGTAAAATGACCCTGAACGAGGTAATCGATGTGGTAATTGCGAACCAAGAGAAGATTCCTATGAGTCAATTCTGTCCTAAGTGTGAGATTGATATTTCGGGGCATAAATTTTCAGCAGACTTGATACTTTTCCAGTTAGGGGAGTTTGACATAATCTTAGGCATGGATTGGTTAGAGAAGAATAACGCCCAGATAGATTGTAAATCTAAGAAAGTATATTTAAAGACAGAGATTGGAGAGAAAGTGGTATTTAAGGGTCAGAGGCAATAGCGGTTATTTCTTACAATCGTCCAGGCTAAGAAATTGCTTAGGAGAGGTTGTGAATCGTTCCTAGCCTATGTAGTGGATTCAGAAAGAGAGAGCCTCCGCATGGAAGATATCCCCGTAGCCAACAAATTTTCAGATTTGTTTCCAGATGAACTACTAGGTTTACCGCCCAATCGATAGATTGAGTTTGAGATCAACCTTGCTCCAGGCATGAAACCAGTTTCAAAGGAACCTTATAGAATAGCACCAGCAGAAATGAAAGTTTTGGCGAGCCAGCTACAGGAATTGTTGGACAAAGGAGTGATACGGCCAAGTACGTCACCATGGGGAGCACCTGTTCTATTCGTAAAGAAGAAGGATGGAAGCATGAGGTTATGTATAGACTATTGGGAGTTGAATAAGATGACGATTAAGAATCGTTACCCGCTACCAAGGATAGATAATTTATTTGATCAGCTGAAAGGAGCTAAGTGCTTTTCCAAGATTGATTTAAGATCAGGATACCATCAATTGAAGATCAAAGAAGATGACATCTTGAAGATAGCATTCAGGACAAGATACGGACATTATGAATTCTTACTAATGCCTTTTAGGTTGACTAATGCTCTTGCAGCATTTATGGATCTGATGAACCGGGTATTTAAAAAGTATTTGGACAAGTTTGTAGTGGTATTCATTGATGATATTCTTATATATTCAAAGTCAGAAGAAGAATATATGCAGCATCTATGGTTAGCATTGGAGATACTTCGACAAGAGAATTTGTATGCCAAGTTTTCTAAGTGTGAGTTCTGGTTAAAGGAAGTTCAATTTTTGGGACATGTTATTGGAAGTGAAGGAGTCAAAGTGGATCCGGCAAAGATTGAGGCAATTATGAGTCGGAGAGACCAAAGACACCTAAGGAAGTGCGAAGTTTTCTAGGATTGGCGGGATATTAAAGAAGGTTTGTTAAAGATTTTTTAAAATCGCCACGCCATTGACTAAGTTGACTAGGAAGAATCAGAAATTTGAATGGAATGCAGAATATGAAGATAGTTTTCAAGAATTGAAACAGAGGTTGGTTACAGCTCCGGTACTAGTATTACTTGATGATCAAGGAGACTTTGTGATTTTCAGTGATGCTTCACATAAGGGCCTGGGTTGCGTGCTAATGTAACACAACAAGGTTATTGCGTATGCGTCAAGACAGTTAAAACCACATGAATTGAAGTATCCTACACATGACTTGGAATTAGCAGCTATAGTACTTGCACTTAAGATCTAGAGACATTACCTTTATGGGGAAAGGTGTGAGATCTACACGGATCACAAGAGTTTGAAGTATATTTTCACTCAGAAGGAGCTCAATATGAGGCAAAGGAGATGATTGGAATTAATTAAAGACTATGATTGCTCGATAAATTATCATCCGGGAAAGGCAAATGTGGTAGATGATGCTTTGAGTAGGAAAGAGAGGTTGAATATGGCAGCGGTATCAAAGGAATTATCTGGAGAAATCAGGAGATTTGAATTAGAATTGTGTGTTTGCGAAAAAGCTGAGGAGATTTGTCGTACTATGACTTTTCGGCCATCGTTGTTAGAAAAGATAAAGAAATGTCAGGAAGAAGTAATAAAACAGGAGAATAATTGATAAGTGGCATTATATACCACTTAGTGCGTCTTAAAATGGCTTAAATTGGTGTCTTGAAATCAAGTATTTTGTGTATTTGATGCGTTTTTCTAGTGTTTATGCATTTCAGGGTTTTAGTTGCATTTCGGGGGAGGAATCATCAAGAATAAGCCTTGGCATGTGTTCACCATTGCGAGAGGAAAGAAACGGGCAGATTACGGCGAAGAAACGGAGCGAAATCAGAAATTTTCCAGAAGAGGTCTGAGCGCCCGCTCAGCATTGCTGAGTGGCCGCGCAGCAAGCTGAGCGCCCGCTCAGCTATGCTGAGGGGCCGCACAGGGTCGGGAAAAAAGACAAATTATTTTAGGACTTCTACTTCTGTTTGGTTTCCACTTCTATGTAATCTGAGTTTTATGGGACTATTATATAAGTAGATTTGAGACGTTTTTCACATAGGTGGATTGAAGGAGATTGTGTTTTTACGCAAGGAGCGAAGAAGATAAGGAAGAAGACCGATTTAGCACACCGCAACGAAGAGGAAGCATATATTCTTGTGATTCTTGTTTCGTTGTAACGTTGGATGCTAGTTTTCTTGCTTTGAACTTATTTACTCTTGTGACGTACTCTGTTTTAATATAATTAGTTTAGTTATTATTTGCTTGTGTTTGTTTATCATGATTTCAATTGAACCCATGATGTCGATGAGTGCTATTATGGGCTAATCGTGATCATGGGGTTGCAACGGATTTATTATGGAATTCTTTAGTTAATTGTTTAATACTTTAGTGTGTGATGATTGCATGATATCTAGTATTGGTTGTGTGTATTCGTCTTATGTGCGTCGCGAACATATAAGATAGGGTGTTAATCTCTTGTGAAGCGACGGTGGATCTTGAGATTTAGAACTTGCCATGCTAGCATAGGTTCATGTACGTTGTGCATGATTAGTGGGTAACTCTAACAGTTTTATTTGCCCTATGTAATCAAAAAGAATAACTTGTGCTTAAATCATTGTGTTGTCAATTTCTGTAGACATATGGGAACTCAACATAATTGATGACTATTTAACTTCTATCTTAATTGTGGATGCTTGGTAGAATGATATTAGTACAATGAAAGTTGGCTTTTATCAGTTTCGTGTTATTCGATTAATATCATCACTGTCACATGCTAAAGGTAATAACAATGGCTATAGAAGGAAGTAATAATGAAGTTGTGATTTCATGAGTGTTTTATTATTGATAAATTGAAGTGTTAGTTAAAGGATTAATTAAGTAGTTAATCATAGTTAATATTTAATCAACAATTTTAAGTGTTATTCTCTTAACATTGAGAAGTAATCATACATTGGTGAGTGAGTTTAATTAGACAATAATTTAGTCTGAGTCTCTGAGGGAACGAACTAGAAAGTATTCTATATTACTTGCGAACGCGTATACTTGCGTGAATATTAGTGCGTGTTTTCGCTCTAACAAGTTTTTGGCGCCGCTGCCGGGGACTCGGCGTATTTGTTTAGTTTATGTACTTACCATCATTGGTCATTAGGACTCAGTGATTAGGACGTAGTAGTTACTTATTTTTCCGGTTGTGTTTCAGGTACTTTAGCAAGCGTTTATGCAAACTCGTTCTCGTGCTCGCAAGAGGACTTTAGATACAGCTGAGGAGACAGACGAAGTTCTTGATATTCCGGAGAAGTTAGATTTTGAGGATTCGGATTCAGGAACTGAGCAGAAAGAACCAGTAAACATGGGAGATCGTATTGTTCAAGCTGATCCAGCTCTTATGGATTTTTTTCGGCCGAAAATTGATGACATTCAGTCAAGCATCCTTCATCCGGCTATTCAAGCTAACATCTTTGAAATCAAGCCGGGCACTATTCAGATGGTGCAGAATTCTGTTTCTTTTGGAGGAGCGGCAACTGAAGACCCCAACATGCACATAAGGAATTTTGTCGAGATCTGCAGCACTTTTAAGTATAATGGCGTGACTGATGAGGCTATCAAGTTGAGGCTTTTCCCATTCTCACTAAGGGACAAGGCTAAAGACTGGTTACATTCTGAACCAGCTGGGTCCATCACTATGTGGCAAGATCTTGCGCAAAAGTTTCTAGTGAAGTTTTATCCGATGGCAAACACTGCTGCTATGAGGAGTGCTCTTACTCAGTTTGCGCAGTAACCTACAGAATCTATGTGCGAGGCTTGGGAATGTTACAAGGAAATGTTGAGAAAATGTCCACATCATGGAATGCCGGATTGGATGGAATGCCGGATTGGATGGTGATCACTGGTTTCTATAATGGTTTGGGGGCCCAATCTCGGCCCATGCTCGATGCAGCAGCTGGAGGCGCTTTATGGGCTAAAAGCTATACTGAGGCGTATAATCTTATAGAGACGATGGCTGCAAATGAGCATCAAAACCCCACGCAGAGGATGACGTCAGGCAAGGTAGCAGGTATTCTGGAAGTTGATGCAGCCACCGCTATTGCAGCCCAGCTCCAAGCGCTATCAATGAAAGTTGATTCTCTGGCTACATATGGAGTTAATCAAATAGCTATGGTTTGTGAGCTTTGTGCAGGTTCTCATGCTACGGATCAGTGTTCTCTTGTAAATGAATCTGTTCAGTATGTGAATAATTATCAGCGACAACAGCAGCCTGTGCCAGCGACCTATCATCCTAACAATAGAAATCATCCAAATTTCAGCTGGGGGAATAATCAGAATGCTATTCAGCCACCATATCAGCAAGGAGTGAGTAAACAGTTTAACCCACCTGGATTCCAGCAACCACAGCAGTATGCTACAAGGCAATCATATCCTCAACAGGGAAGTGCAGCTGCACCTACTAGTGCTGATTTTGAGGAACTTAAGCTGTTGTGCAAGAGTCAGGCGGTTTCTATCAAGACCTTAGAAAATCAAATCGGTCAATTAGCCAATGCAGTGCTCAATCGTCAACCTGGCACTCTTCCCAGTGACACGGAAGTACCAGGCAGGAAGGAAGCTAAAGAGCAAGTCAAGGCTATTACCTTAAGGTCTGGAAAAGTAGCTGATGCTGAAAAGGCAAAAGAAGTAGAAGCTGAAATTAGAGGTGAAGAATCTAAGCAAAAGGAGAAAGCGGCGGAACCAAGGAAGACTACTGTTGAACACACTCTGCCTGAGGCTAATACAGGGGAAAAACAGCTCTATCCTCCACCACCTTTTCCTAAGAGATTGCAGCAACAAATGCTGGATAGACAGTTCGGAAAGTTTCTGGAGGTGTTCAAGAAACTTCACATCAATATACCTTTCGCTGAGGCTCTGGAACAAATGCCCAGTTATGCGAAGTTTATGAAGACTATTCTTTCAAGAAAGGTGAAACTGGATGACCTTGAAACCGTTGCTCTCACGGAAGAATGCAGCGCTGTTCTGCAGCAAAAGTTACCACCAAAACTGAAAGATCCAGGAAGCTTCACCATTCCATGCACCATTGGCAATCTAACTTTTGACAAGTGCCTTTGTGATTTGGGAGCAAGCATTAATCTGATGCCGTTGTCAATCTTTAAAAAGTTGGATCTGCCTGATCCAAAACCCACATACATGTCGCTACAATTGGCTGACCGTTCCATTACTTACCCAAGGGGCATAGTTGAGGATGTGCTCGTCAAGGTGGATAAGCTCTTCTTTCCAGCAGATTTTGTTATTCTGGATTTTGAGGAAGATAAGAAGATCCCCATAATCTTGGGAAGGCCTTTCTTGGCTACTGGCCGTACCTTGATAGATGTGCAAAAAGGTGAACTTACTATGCGGGTCCAAGATCAGGATGTGACCTTCAACGTATTCAAGGCAATGAAATTCCCTACAGAAGATGAGGAGTGCTTAAAATTGGATGTGATTGATTCAGCGGTTACTTCGGAACTCGATCACATGCTAATGTCTGATGCATTGGAAAAGGCCTTAGTGGGGGATTTTGACAGCGATGATGAAGATAGCAACGAGCAATTACAATATCTGAACGCTTCTCCCTGGAAGCGAAAGCTGGACATACCATTTGAATCTCTTGGTACTTCTGACCTCAAGAACGCTGAAAGGAAGCTCAAACCATCAATAGAGGAAGCACCTACCTTGGAGCTCAAGCCATTACCTGAGCACTTGAGGTATGCTTTTTTAGGTGATTCATCTACGTTACCTGTTATTATTTCATCTGACCTTTCAGGTAGTGAGGAAGACAAGCTCTTAAGGATTTTGAGAGAATTCAAATCGGCTATTGGATGGACCATAGCAGACATCAAGGGGATAAGTCCTTCATATTGTATGCATAAAATTCTGCTAGAGGAAGGTAGTAAGCCAACTGTGGAACAGCAGCGAAGACTGAATCCCATCATGAAGGAGGTGGTGAAGAAAGAAATTCTGAAATGGCTAGATACAGGCATCATTTATCCTATTTCTGACAGTTCATGGGTGAACCCCGTACAATGTGTACCTAAGAAGGGAGGTATCACTGTGGTCGTAAATGAAAAGAATGAGCTCATCCCTACTCGAACAGTTACAGGATGGAGAGTATGCATGGATTATAGAAAATTGAACAAAGCCATAAGGAAGGATCACTTCTCTCTTCCATTTATTGATCAGTTGCTTGACAGATTGGCGGGACATGAGTATTTTTGTCTTCTGGATGGTTATTCCGGGTATAATCAGATTTGTATTGCACCAGAGGATCAGGAAAAGACTACCTTCACTTATCCATTTGGCACGTTTGCTTTTCGCAGAATTTCATTTGGGTTATGAGGCGCACCGGCCACCTTTCAGAGATGTATGATGGCTATATTCTCTGACATGATTGGAAATAACGTCGAAGTGTTCATGGATGACTTCTCCGTCTTTGGACACTCATATGATGAATGTTTGAATAATCTACGCGCCGTACTCAAAAGATGCGTGGAAACTAATTTGGTGCTCAATTGGGAGAAATGTCATTTTATGGTGCGTGAAGGCATTATCCTTGGGCATAAAGTCTCTAGCAAGGGTCTGGAGGTGGACAAGGCCAAGGTGGGAGTCATTGAAAATCTTCCCCCACCTAATTCTGTGAAAGGAATCCGTAGTTTTCTTGGTCATGCAGGTTTTTATCGGCGCTTCATCAAGGACTTTTCAAAGATATCTAAGCCGTTGTGCAATTTGCTTGAGAAAGATGTGCCTTTCAAATTTGATGATGAATGTTTGGCAGCATTCGAGACTCTCAAGAAGAGTTTGATCACTGCACCAGTTATTATAGCACCGGATTGGACAGAACCGTTTGAGATGATGTGTGATGCAAGTGATTATGCGGTAGGTGCAGTTCTGGGACAGCGCAAGAAAAATCTCTTCCATGTGGTCTACTATTCGAGTAAGACTTTAAATGGTGCCCAATTGAACTACACCACTACTGAGAAGGAGCTTTTGGCTATAGTCTTTGGTTTTGAGAAATTTCGATCTTATCTGCTTGGTACGAAAGTAACAGTATTCACTGATCATGCAACTATTCGCTATCTGGTCTCCAAGAAGGATTCGAAGCCGAGACTCATTCGTTGGGTGCTTTTACTTCAGGAATTTGAGTTAGAGATCAAAGATAGAAAAGGTACTGAGAATCAAGTAGCTGACCATCTCTCTAGGTTGGAGAATCCCGATTCTACTTCACAAGATAGGACGTTAATCAATGAATCTTTTCCGGATGAGCAGTTGTTTGCAATTCAGGAGGAAGAACCATGGTTTGCAGATATTGTAAACTATCTCGTCAGCAATATAATGCCTCCTAATTTAACATCCGCTCAAAAGAAGAAGTTTCTGCATGAGGTGAAGTGGTATATGTGGGATGAACCATATTTGTTTAGACAGGGAGCTGACCAGATCATCAGGAGATGTATCCCGTTCTGTGAGACGGAGGGGATATTACGAGACTGCCATTCCACGGTTTATGGTGGACACTATGGCGGTGAGAAGACGGCAGCTCGTATTCTGCAAGCAGGTTTTTTCTGGCCTACTTTGTTCAAGGATGCTCATCAGTTTGTTTTAAGGTGTGATCGTTGCCAAAGAGTGGGAAATTTGTCAAGGAAGGATGAAATGCCATTAAATGTGATACTTGAAGTCGAGGTCTTTGATGTATGGGGAATCAATTTCATGGGGCCTTTTATCTCGTCTTGCAATAATCAGTACATCTTGCTGGCAGTCGATTATGTCTCAAAATGGGTCGAAGTTAAAGCTTTACCGACAAATGATGCAAAGGCAGTGCTAAATTTTCTTCATAAGCAAATTTTCACAAGGTTTGGAACACCTCGGGTAATCATAAGTGATGAAGGATCGCATTTTTGCAACCGTAAGTTCACTTCTATGATGCAGCATTATAATGTGAATCATCGAGTAGCTACTGCCTATCATCCGCAAACAAATGGTCAAGCGGAAGTGTCTAACAGAGAGATAAAGCGTATTCTAGAGAAGGTTGTTTGTCCGTCAAGGAAGGATTGGTCTTTAAAGCTCGATGAAGCTGTTTGGGCTTACAGAACAGCATACAAAACTCCTTTTGGGATGTCACCGTTTCAGTTGGTGTACGGTAAGGGATGTCATCTACCTGCGGAGCTTGAGCATAAGGCCTACTGGGCATTGAAGAAGTTGAACCTGGATTTAGATGTAGCTGGTAAGAAAAGAATGCTTCAGCTTAATGAACTGGATGAATTTCGACTTCAAGCGTACGAAAATAACAAAATGTATAAGGAAAAGGTGAAGAGGTGGCACGATAGGAAGCTACATCCAAAGTTATTTGTGCCAGGGCAACAAGTTCTCTTATTCAACTCTCGGCTCCGACTTTTTCCTGGAAAGTTGAAATCAAGGTGGTCTGGACCTTTTATTATCAAAACTGTGTTTCCACATGGAGCGGTGGAAATTTTTGAGAATGATCCGGACCAAGCATTCAAGGTTAACGGTCAGCGGTTGAAGCACTACTATGGGGACATGGCAAACCGAGAAGTGGTTAGTGCCATTTTATTGACTACTTGAGCAGGGTACGAAACGTCAAGCTAATGACGAAAAAGAAGCGCTGCGTGGGAGGCAACCCATGAATTGTTGTTACAGGAACCCTTAGAAGTTAATAACCTATCCAAAAATATAAAAAAAATCAGAAAACAGGGGCTGAAAAAAAAATTCCAGTGACCCCCTGAGCGCCCGCTCAGCTTTGCTGAGCGACCGCGCAGCAAGCTGAGCGCCCGCTCAGTTTTGCTGAGCGACCGCTCAGGGGTCGAGTACCAGAAATTTTTTTTTACAGTTCAGAAAAAAAAACACAAAAATAGTTTTAGCCCATAAACCCACGATTTGTTCCTACTACCCCATCATTTTACTCCTTAATTCCCAAACCCTACTCTAATCCACACCCTATATATACATACACATATCCTACATATCTCCCACAAAACTTCCTACACTTAAACCCTCTCACAAACATCAAAAATCAGTTCTTACACACTTTTATTCACGAATCAATGGCACCCAAGAGAGCACGCACTATTGATAGCAGCAGCACAGTTCCTACTGCTGATTCATCGAGGGGTACTGCTGCAAGGCCTCGGTTAACTGACAGAGCTGCGGAGGAGGAGTACACTAGGCTATTGGGTAAGCCGATTCTGAAGGAGAGGGGGTTTTTACCATCGGGGAGGGATGGTGAGTTGCTGCTCATGATTGCAGAGAAGGGGTGGATAGCTTTTTGTGAGTCACCCGAAGCAGTACCGATGAGCGTTGTTCGTGAGTTCTACGCGAACGCGAAGGCCGAAAAGAATGGGTTTTCTGTGGTCCGAGGGCTGACGGTTGATTATCATCCTGCGGCGATTCGCCGTGTAATTGGACAGCGAGAGAGGAAGCCCGAGGAGGAGAACTGGAATGAAAAGACTGCTGAGGATTTTGACTTGGATTTGATTTGTGCGACTCTCTGTCGACCAGGCACAGTTTGGACCTGCAGGACCGGCACTAATGAGTATCGTCACTTTCCGGTGATCGCCATGAACAGGTATGCCCGTGCATGGAATGCATTTATTTGTGCTAATATTTTGCCTTCTTCGCATGCACACGAGGTCACAGTTGAGCGAGCACAGTTGTTGTGGGGAATTCTGAATGAGGAATACTATGTGGACCTTGGTGAGTTTATCTACCAAGGAATTCTGAAGTTTTTAAGGGGAGCGAAGCATATGAACATCCCTTATGCATCTACGGTTACGAAGCTATGCCGAGCAGTGGGAGTGAACTGGCCGGCTCATGAGCAGTTGCAGTTGCCAGCAGCTCCGATTGATTCTGGCACTCTGAATGGGATGCAGGAGTGGACCGGTGGTGAGCCTGAGGAGCATGGGCTGGGTTATTGTCTTCCAGGAGGGCGTCCAGCACGAGGTGCTACTATGGCTAGGCCAGGGCGTGATGAGGCTGGTTCTTCGAGAGCTCAGGAAGGTGCTGGGATGGTTGATGCCCAGTATAGGAGGCTTTCACGGCGGATGGATGCCATGTATGAGACGCAGAGCAGGTTTGCTCAGGAGCTCACCCTTGCATTAGGGACTGCTTTTCGAGGCCTTGGAGCTGATATCCAGTGGCTAGTTTTTGGTGAGGACTCTGCATACCCGCCGCCTGATACTCCACCCACTGAGGGTGATGATGATGATGACTCTGAGTAGGTATACCCTGTGTTCCTTTCTACTACTTTCACTGAGGACAGTGAAGATTTTTAGTTTGGGGGTGGTAGTTAAGGAATATTATGTGTGTGTCATTTAGTTGCATATTCATGATAGTTTAGTTCATATAGTTGCATAATTTATGCTTAGTTTTTTTTTATGGATGTCATATAGCTCATGCATTTACCATGATCCCTTTTGCAATGATTTATCGACTGAATTGTGATATTGATGCGAGTGTAGTGATAGCATTAAAGTGATATTAAGTTGTGTAGGTTGATATGCATGCTAGAAACAATTGTAAGTCCACTAAGTCTTAGAGAATGCGTAAGGGCTAGATTGTTGTTATGATTTGGTTGTTTTCAAGGTCAATCTACTTGTTATGCTTAGAATTCGATTATAGGTTCTTAGTGATAAAGACATGAAAAAGAAAAATTTTGGAAAAAATATGGAAGTTGTTGCTAGTTGTGGCTAGGCGTCAAATGGCTAGTAGCCGGCTCGCATATGGTGCGAGTAGTCTAGGGTTGAGCAAGATGGAGCGAAACGCACTTGCTCAGAAGTTAAAAAAAAAATTGCATAATTGATCAAGAGTGGGCTCTTTGGTATTCGAGTTATTAAGTTCTTAGGGGACTTTGTGCCTAGCGACCTAAGGTTTTTAGAGTCTGGGATCTGCTAACCTAACGCTCGTTACATGGATATCATTGTATAAGTCTTTTGTGGACCTCACTCATTGCACGGTCAAATAAGCATTTGAGTTGTAAATAAAAAGCACGATTCCGTAGTAAGCTCCAGAGTTCTTGTAGTGTTGTATATCACTTTGTGCCTAGAATTTTTTATTTTTTGTATAATCGTAGGATTGCCTTGAGGATAGTCTAGTCATAGTAATTGGTCTAGTTCCGAAGCATATCTGCTAAGCATTTGCACACACCACGTTTATGGCTGTATGTCCGTTTGCATGAGTTTCTTGATCTTTAGTTGTCTAACTGCATTCGTTAAGATGTGACAATTTGGTTGGTTAATTGTAGTAATGGGGATCGCTGCATTTTCATATAGATTGCATTCATGCATGTTTTTATTTGTTTTTTAGTCTGTGACGCTTGAGGACAAGCATCGATTTAAGTTTGGGGGTGTGATAAGTGGCATTATATACCACTTAGAGCGTCTTAAAATGGCTTAAATTGGTGTCTTGAAATCAAGTATTTTGTGTATTTGATGCGTTTTTCTAGTGTTTATGCATTTCAGGGTTTTAGTTGCATTTCGGGGGAGGAATCATCAAGAATAAGCCTTGGCATGTGTTCACCATTGTGAGAGGAAAGAAACGGGCAGATTACGGCGAAGAAACGGAGCGAAATCAGAAATTTTCCAGAAGAGGTCTGAGCGCCCTCTCAGCATTGCTGAGCGGCCGCGCAGCAAGCTGAGCGCCCGCTCAGCTATGCTGAGCGGCCGCGCAGGGTCGGGAAAAAAGACAAATTATTTTAGGACTTCTACTTCTGTTTGGTTTCCACTTCTATGTAATCTGAGTTTTATGGGACTATTATATAAGTAGATTTGAGACGTTTTTCACATAGGTGGATTGAAGGAGATTGTGTTTTTACGCAAGGAGCGAAGGAGATAAGGAAGAAGACCGATTTAGCACACTATAACGAAGAGGAAGCATATATTCTTGTGATTCTTGTTTCGTTGTAACGTTGGATGCTAGTTTTCTTGCTTTGAACTTATTTACTCTTGTGACGTACTCTGTTTTAATATAATTAGTTTAGTTATTATTTGCTTGTGTTTGTTTATCATGATTTCAATTGAACCCATGATCGATGAGTGCTATTATGGGCTAATCGTGATCATGGGGTTGCAACGGATTTATTATGGAATTCTTTAGTTAATTGTTTAATACTTTAGTGTGTGATGATTGCATGATATCTAGTATTGGTTGTGCGTATTCGTCTTATGTGCGTCGCGAACATATAAGATAGGGTGTTAATCTCTTGTGAAGCGACGGTGGATCTTGAGATTTAGAACTTGCCATGCTAGCATAGGTTCATGTACGTTGTGCATGATTAGTGGGTAACTCTAACAGTTTTATTTGCCCTATGTAATCAAAAAGAATAACTTGTGCTTAAATCGTTATGTTGTCAATTTCTGTAGACATATGGGAACTCAACATAATTGATGACTATTTAACTTCTATCTTAATTGTGGATGCTTGGTAGAATGATATTAGTACAATGAAAGTTGGCTTTTATCAGTTTCGTGTTATTCGATTAATATCATCACTGTCACATGCTAAAGGTAATAACAATGGCTATAGAAGGAAGTAATAATGAAGTTGTGATTTCATGAGTGTTTTATTATTGATAAATTGAAGTGTTAGTTAAGGGATTAATTAAGTAGTTAATCATAGTTAATATTTAATCAACAATTTTAAGTGTTATTCTCTTAACATTGAGAAGTAATCATACATTGGTGAGTGAGTTTAATTAGACAATAATTTAGTCTGAGTCTCTGAGGGAACGAACTAGAAAGTATTCTATATTACTTGCGAACGCGTATACTTGCGTAAATATTAGTGCGTGTTTTCGCTCTAACAATAATCAACTGACCGGAGAAGAGATTTGTACTCAAAGGGATGAACAAGGTATATTAAGGTTTTCCTCAAGAATTTGGATTCCTCATGTGACTGAATTGAAGAATGAGATATTGCAAGAAGCTCATAATTCTAGATTTTCAATCCATCCGGGAAGCACCAAGATGTACCAGGACTTGAAGCAGAACTTTTGGTGGCCAAATATGAAACGAGAAGTAGCAGAAAGGGTTGCGAGGTGCTATACTTGTCAGAAAGTGAAGGTAGAACATCAAAGACCAAGTGGATTAATTCAGCCTTTAAAGATTCCAGAATGGAAGTGGGAAAACATTGCCATGGACTTTATAGTAGGATTACCATGAACGAAATCCGGACATGACGCTATATGGGTTATAGTTGATCGCCTTACGAAGTCGGCACATTTTCTTCTAATTAACGAGAGGTCTTCATTGGACAGATTGGTCCACCTCTATGTATGGGAAATCGTATTACGACATGGCATACCTGTATCAATAGTTTCGGAAAGAGATCCATGATTTAACTCGAGATTCTGGAAGCAATTTTAAGAAATTCTTGGCACCAAGTTGAATATGAGTACGGCATATCATCCGCAGACTGATGGTCAAAGCGAGAGGACAATTCAAATAATTGAAGACATGTTGCGTAGCTGTGCGATTGATTTTGCAGGAAGTTGGGACGACCACCTTCCATTGGTAGAATTCTCCTATAACAACAGCTATCACACTAGTATTGGCATGCCACCATACAAAGCTTTATACAGACGGAAATGCAGATCACCAACCAACTGGGATGAAGTAGGAGAAAGAAAGATTTTAGGACTGGAACTGGTGCAACAAATGCATGAGACAATCAAATTGATTCAGAAGAGATTACTTGCTGCTCAAGATAGGCAAAGAAAGTATGCATACCCGGCACGTAAGGATATCAGATTCCAAGTAGGTGAAGCCGTATTGCTGAAAGTATCACCGAGGAAAGGATTGTCTCGATTTGGCAAGAAAGGGAAGTTAGCACCTAGATATATTGGTCCTTTTGAAGTTTTGGGTCAAGTAGGGAAGGTGGCCTATGAATTAGCTTTGCCGCCTCAGTATCAGCATGTGCATAACGTGTTTCATGTGTCATTACTTAAGAAGTATAATCCTGATGCCAACCACGTGATAGAATATGAACCTATAGAGATTCAGGCAGACCTGTCATTTGTAGAGCAACCTGTCAAAATACTCGACTGGAAAGAGAAGAGTCTTAGAAATAAGTTGGTCAAGTTGGTAAGAGTACTTTGGAGAAATCCCAAGGTTGAAGAGTCAATGTGGTAACTAGAGTCGGATATGCGTAGCCGGTATCCTCACTTATTCTCCTAGATTCTGAGGATAGAATCCTTAAAGGGGCAGAGGATGTTACGACTGGTATTTCTAAACCTTATCTATATATATATATAATTGTGTGTTTATAATTAACATTTAAATTGTGTGGAATTGTAAATATGGATGATCTATATGACTGAGTGCCTATAAACTAAGTGTTTAATGTATAAGTTTATATAAAAAAAATTTGAAAAGAAAATCTTATCATTTAGTATTTTTAAATGATAATCAAAAGTACTCATTTTATATGAAAAAAATCAATTTTAAAAATCTCTTAACAATAAAATTTCAAATTTTATATCATTAAATTTCTAAAATCATAAATTATTTTATGATATTTATTTTGTGATTTATGGAGGTGCATTTATATTTATAAAAATTGTTTTATATAAATTATTTGATTTTCAAATTTCAAATTACTTAGTTGCCCATGCATCCAAATACCCTCCAATTCAATTTAAAAGGGCATAAGAGACAATTCATACCCCACTAACCTTCTTTTATCCACCAAAAGATTAAACTACCCTTATATGCACTTTTGCTTAGTTAATGGAGAATGGAACTTTTGTACATTCCAAATTCCATTATTGAATTAGTGCATGATGAACCATAAAGATATGAGTTAACCCAAAACCACACTCCACTCAAGCTCATCATTTTTACAATCAAATTTTCTCTCCTCCCCCTCTCTTTTTCTTCATTCGGCCGAAGCCCCTTCCCCCATTCCCTTCAATTTTTCTTCATCAAATCCTTTCCATTCTAGTGTAATTCCATTACCCATTCATATAATATACACTTTACAAGAAGTTCCATGCTTAGGAGATAAAGTTTAATGCTTGCATGTCTTGATTTTATGTGATATCCAAAGAGAAACTCTTAATTCATGTGGATTAAAGAGTTCTCTATGAGATATACTTTTTATGTGCATAAACTAAGTGTTTCCACGAATAAAACTCTTTTAAAACCTTTGCATGCTACTGAACTTTAGTTTTAAAGTCATATTCTACTTTGCATGTTGGAGATAGGGCATCATTTTCAAGTATAATAATGTTTTATATGCTCTTCTTTCCGAAAATGTACATGCATGCTTAGTTTGTGTTAAATTCGACCTTACATGTGCTTAAAACGAATTGTTACCTTGATATTATGCTTGATCGTAGTTTTTAAAAGGTATTGTGCAAGATCTTTTGAAGTAGTTAAGTATTTTAAGTCAAATTTATGAGCTAATAATCCTCTTGTTCAGTCGAACTTGATTTAGTGATCATCTTGAGTTGCATGTTAAGTTTTATTTTGCATGTTGGTACTATAGGGCATGGATGATCTCCATTATTGGTTGAGCCTTATTTTAGAGTCTTATAGTAGTAAATTTGCCTTGGTAGAGATTTAATTCGTGGTGTTAAAGTGGGAGTTAAGGTGGAAAGGCTAGGATAGAATCCTGAAAATTTTTCCAGATTTGCATGTGAGTTTTGTGTTGATTTTGAATGGGAATTTCTTAGGCATTGTTAGGCCCAAGCCACGGGGAGTTAATACTTGGGGTATAACTGAGTCTAGAAGTCATAAATTAGAGAAACCCAACCATTTAGTGAGGTGCACACACTAAAATTTAGAATCGATCCAGCAGGGGACAGTTTTGTTGCAACTTAGAAATGAGGAGTTTTGACCATGTCATAGGTAGGCCCTCACTAGGCCTTGGTTAGCCCTAGTTATAGGGACTGTCAGAGGAGTTTTTCCAGCCATAGTTCATAGGAATTGAGTTAGAATCATGCGTCATAAGTTAGTGCAAAATAGGACACTTTTCTGTCCAGAAAACAGGGGAACATTGGACTTTAAGCTTAGGCCCAGGTAGGCCCAAGCTAGGCCCTTGAGCCAAACCAAGTTTGAGAGTTTCCTTATGGTCAGAAGAGTCTATTTTAGAAGTTTGAGAGGTAAACTTGAAGTGTACGGGTGTCAATTGTACTCATAAACCCATTGGTGTCACCCTGAAATCACTATAATGAGCAAAATCACTTAACCTTTAGTTTTAGAGCACTTATGAGTGAGGCCTAGGTTGACCACCATAGTTTTAAGATAGTATGAGGTCAGTATAGTGTAATGCCTAAGTAAGGGTCCATAAGAACTTGATGGTTTAGAAAAGGCACTTCGAGTTATGAGGACGATGTTAAGAGTTTTGGTTAGTTCAGCATAACTAAGTGACTTGAGTAAGTGGAGTGAGATCATCCAAGCCTAGTGATGCAATATAGTGTGTATGTATATATTATTATGTACTTAAATGTGCTATGTGAACATGAGTGGCTATGTGAACTATTATGCTTATAATGTAATTATAAGTGTTTATGTGTATATAGGCCTAAGTGCCAATGTGCGTAATTTCGGTTTATAATTAGGTTGAGTTAGTGAGTATATATTATAATGAGGATATTATTACTTTGTGTAGGCTCTCGAGACGAGGGTAAACTTGCCATTAAAGTCGAGTGAAGCTCTAGTTGCTCCCACCTTCCAGTCAAGTCAATCCTTTCTCAAGGCAAGTGTTTCAACCTACCTTTTTGTTTATACTGCAAGATAGTGTTAGCCCAGATTATATATATGATGCGAGTATTCTAACTCACCTTGATATATGTGATCCATGTGGTTTCAAATCTATCTTTCATATTATATGTAAATGCCATGAACCCTCAAGTATCTATTGCAAGTAGTTTAACTTTGCTTGGAGATTTCTATGCAAGAAATTCAAAAGTCATACCATGCTAATATACCAAGTAATTATGATGTGGAACCCTGTGCAAGTTATACTCAGTAACCTTATCTTGATACCTAAAAGTCAGTTATCCCTTAAAAGTCATTCATGATTGCTTGATAACCCTATTCTTACCCCTAAAACATGATACCCTATTATACTTTGAACTGATGCTCACCTTCTTTATATTTGAATACCTATGTATTATCTGGAACCATTACCTTGAACCTAGTTTGACTTAGTTCCTTCATACTATCTGATAACCTTCCTAAATCTCATTGTCAAATTCCTTGTGAATAGAAACCTTGCAATTCCCTTGATAAAGTATAGTCTAGTTGATCATGGCCTTGAAATTTAGTGGACCTATTCCCTGTGCTTCAAAGTTGATCTAGAACCCTTGATAAAGATGCTCACTGTTTAAGAAATTAACCGTCACTTGGCATCAGTTTTTAAAATAAAAAGTTAAAATTTGGATTTGCAGTCCCAAAGGGGGATAAAAATTTTCTTTAGATAGTGGATCTGGACTGAGACGCAAGTCTTTTCCTCTTTTAATTTGTAGGCTTAAAAGTTGCCTAGGGATCCCATTAATGTTCTAGAACCCAGCGAGGTTCGGTATTACTTCGCGGCTGATCATCGGCTGTAATCCGTAGCGTCATAAAATGGTTTTTGATAAGGAAATGGTTTTGAATGGTTTTATTACAATAAAAGATGCCATCACCCTAAAAGCTTATCTCTTGATACTATATTATTGAATCTTTCAATTCCATTGTTAATATTTTATTCTTGTTTATGTATATTATAGCGCTTGTTGAGCATTTGGCTCACTACTTGCTTACCCTGATATTTCAGCTAGTAGATATGGTTAGATTCAAGCAGACAACGTGTAAGACTTGTGATGCCGATTCGTATGTTCGAGCTCAAGTAGTTAGTGATTGTTTTGTATGATGACTCGATATTAAAATCAGGTTGTATTAGTTAATAGTATTGGGTTGTTCCAAACCCTAAATTGTAAGATCTTGGATTCAGATGCATTTACTTCCTTTTGTTAACTAATATAATTACTCGTTTATTTTCTTTTGTAAATGTTTGGGGCGTGATAGTCTCCATCCATATTTCACTTACGTATACCTTCAGAGCTCGTTCAATCAATAGACCCCAATCCCGTAATATAATAACTTCAGAAAGTCTTCATAAATTGATCACTAGAATAAATTTCTATTTATTAAGTCTTGTACCTTTAGCATCGTGCCTCCATGTTCAATATTTTAATAATTCGACCATAATTATGCTCTTACAGAATAACTTTAAAGTTCGTTTATGCGGCTTAGAGTAATCAGTGATCATTCTACATATCGAATTTTGCTAATAATGTTCTTCCTTTAGAAAAGTATGGAAATTTACTCAACCTTCTTCGATCATGCTCAAGCTTCTTTTAAATCAACAAATTCTTTAAACTCTAATAGTCTCAGGAATTGGATAAATAGTTTCTCCGCACGCTAATTCCGTTGTTAACCTTATCAAACAAGATTTGCACTCTTCGGTTGGGGATAATCGAAACTTTTCCGTAATAGCAGGTCCACTTAGCCCTCTAAGTTAACAAGACTAGGCCTGGAACAAGTATTCTTCTCGATAATCTGGGTCTTATCGCAAACAAGAATCTCAAGTAGTAACTTGACAACCAATCTTTTTTTAAAACTTATTTTATTCAAAGGACTTTTGGAAATTTTGTTAAGAAAATCTTTTCCGAAAACTTGTTTAAAATTTTGAAAATTGCATGTCTGGTTGTCACTCTTATATGAGTGGGTTGTTTTCCTCCTTAACCATAATAAGGTACCAAATGAAAGAAACAATCACATAAGAGTCCATCCACTTCAATCTATCTTCTACCCCTTATTGGGTCCATTATGCCTTCATTAATCAATGAAAACTTCAATTGTCGTTGCATATTATCTTATTCGTAACTTCACTTCAAAGCTTCCATACTGGTAATACTCTCATCATCATTTTTTCTATCGTTAAGTACAACAGGTCTATCCAATAGTCAACAAGTCTATTCTATAAAATAAGTCTGCTGATATCACATTATATTGTTGCTATACATATCGCATTCGTTATAACACTATCATCTATCTCCAAGAAAATTCTGGATCTCCATTCTTCTCAAACTCCTTTAAAAACCCATTTAGCTCACTCTACAAGATAATCATGGGCGGCATGCTCACTAGTGGTTCCATTTAACTTGGTAGCAGCTACCCTCCGGAACACATGAATCTTCTTTCTAAACTCCTTCTTACCTTTCCCAGTACCTCGGTATTCATAATATGATATAGCTCTCAATTACATCCTTGTTGGTGTTGTTACTCCATAATACAAGTCTCAAATTGATGGTATGGAATAAAGTGTGGGGTAAACTAAAAATATACACTCATAGATGAATGTTCGGTAGATTAAAAATCAGCAAGTAGGGGTCCATGAATAGGTGGTCTCACATCAGGGGATGGAAAAATAGCTTAAAGAGGTGCAACTCTCATAAAAAGAGATAATACAACTAATATTGGTGGAAGAACAAGGTGTTAATCAAATCGGGGTGGAGGTGACGATCCCCGAACATAAAGCTCCGACTGATCAAATGATACAGGGAAAATAGGATGTGCCATTGCCGTTATCTAGAAATCTCATTGCAAGATAAGAATCTCGAATCGCAACATAAATCATACCGAAAACCTACTATACATTCGCACTCAACCTCACGACGTCATATCTTTCTATTTATTATTCCTAATCCTAACCCTCTACCCAATCCTGACAATCTAGGTTTATTTCGGTGACTTATAACCTGTAGCTCTGATACCAAACCTGTGACACCCTCCAAACCCGGGTCAGAAGTTTGGGGTTCACAACACACATACAATATATAAACCTGTATATAAAATATTATAAGCAATAACCCTTCTTTACACAACCACAGATTGCAATAGGTTAAAGTATAAAAAGAACACACAACCTTAGCTTTTATTACATCGTACCAAATCCCAACTAGTTTAATTTACAACTAATAATACAAATTATTCTTACAATCTTGCGTAACTCAACTACAATATAAAGCTCCTGCTAGCTCGATCCAATTTAACCTGGAATCCTAGCTCGCACACTGGATTGGGAAACCTCGATATCAAACATTTCATTTTTAACTGTAAAATACATAAACCGGTTCGAAAGAGTGAGCTAACTATCTCAACAAGTCATAATAACAATAACTGAGATTAAACGGTGATCAGTTGAAATGATTCAGAGGAATCATGTTTCTTATCAAACAATTATTAGAATTGGATATACATTTTAAATTTTAAAACCAAGGTTAGGTTGCTGATCAGTCACGCAGTAACCCCAAGCAAGGCACACGGCTCTGCTCTATAAACTGGATCCAAGGCACATATTAGCCTAATTCGACCACGAATCTGGCCTGACCACGAATCTGGTCCATATAAAAAAAACTATCCAATTCTAAAACAATTCAATATGATAAACATTGTAATTCAATAAAACAGAGTCACGATTAACATTGATAAAACATTTATCTCAGAGTATAAAGAAATTCATGAGTATCACCAGGGTATATCAAGGTATATGTATGAAGAACGACTTCAGGCGGTTGAAGAATCAGGTATCTGATGAACACTGGTTCAACAATTATACAAGGTGTGATCTTTGATGTCACAAGGTAGTAGAGGGTATATAAGTTTCTGTATGTTCAATTAATTCTATATCAGTGTTTGGTATATGGTATATATGTATTTAAGGGGTGGTATCGTATTTGTATGGTTTAATATATGGGAAATCAACAGTCGGTGGTTTACAAAGAAAAAGGCTTAGAGCTCAGAGATCAAATGATATGATCAGGGTTCAAGGTTGAATGATTCAAAGCACTTATAATATAAAACAGAACTTTAATTTGAATTTTAGTAACATGTCACGATAAGTTTTAGAAAATATTTGAAATATATCTCGAGAAAGGTTTAGAAGTTCTTACCTTATCAAAGATGATTTCCAACGTTACTTGTACTTCTCCAACAGTTCTACTCATCAACCACTTTCCTTCTTTTTATAGGCCTCACTTTTACTTACTGATCACTTGCTTTCTTTTTCTACTCCTCGGTTCTATTTATCGATCATCTGCTTTCTTTTTCTAAGCCTCATTTCCTCTGCTAGGCATCATAAGTATCTATCAATACTCACACTCATATTATTCTAATCATCACATAGACGTCATAAGCTTTTATCTACCCTTCGTTTCACCCAAATCCGATTTACGGATTGAAAATTATGACTAAAACAGTCAAACAATAGACACATAGGCATATATCACATTAATCAGATAGCAGATAGCACATAGCACATAGCTTGCAAGGTATTCGATAAAAATAATTTTCCAAAGAAGGTTCGGGGTTAAAATGAATTTTCTAGTATTTAATACAAATTTTTGAACATTTTTCGAAATTAAAACGGGTAACCGAATAGTTTTATAAATTACTAACAAGATTCAAATTCACGAATCAGACTTTAAAATCATATAATATTAATTATCGAGCCTTGAACATAACTTAGAAAAATATTTTAGAGCTCAAAGCTGTTTTCCGAAATTTTTAAATAAAAAGGAATAATTAAATCCAATTAAATAATCAATTAAAATTAATTAATAAGTAATTAAATCAATTAATGAAATATTATATAAACTAATTAACTAATTAAAATAATTAATTATCAATTAAATGTAATTAATTATTTAATTCAAATTTATTTTTGGAATTTATAAATAATAAAAATGAATTCTTAAATTAGAAAAAGGATTTTTGAATTATTTTTAAAAATAAAATCTGATAACAGATTTCTAATTTGAAAATCAGGGTTTTGAAAATCAAACCGGGTCAAAAATAACCCATACAAGTCCTCAAGATCCAACCCCGGTCGGATTGAAGGTCCACCGGTTTCTGTGAATTTCCCATATTCCAGCGACCGTCCCCAACTCCGGCGAACTTCGGACGCCCCACATAACACATACAAACACTCTGTTTTTCAGCATGACTTCATTCAAAATCACCTCAGTAGTCCAGATATGCAATCACAGTACTAAATGAACCATCATTCGTTAATTACGGCCAAAAGTCGAAGAAAGCCGACGAGCTCAATTTTCGGGTCAACTTGAACCGGTTACCCTCCATACTTCAGACCAACCTCAATCAATCCATTTTTACACGATTTGTTAATGGTATCAATCAATTAAACTAATAACCCCTGATTCAAAAATACCTAATTTACAATTAAGAACACTCAAGAGTAAACCCCAAAACCCCCAATAAAACACGATGCATAGTTTTCTCTCTAAGCCCCCTTTCCCTTTTTGGATATTTCTTGAAAATCCATAATTTTTCCATTTTTTTTCTTTGATTTAATGTTAATTTGCATCAAATATGTCTCCACCACAACCTAACAATCCTTCCAATAGTAAAAATTCTAATTCTGGTGACCAGAGTGTTCAGATCTTGGCTAAGGATGGGCTGCGGCCGGGAGTTTCTTCTGCCACTCTCAAGAAGAAATCGACCCCTGGATATGTATCGATTGGGAAATTACGCTTGTATTATATCCTAATAAAGCTAAATTATGTATGTTATTATGTCAATTAATTGTATCTACTCATAAAACCCTAACTGTTACGTGTGTTCTGTATCGTCAGGGTATTTTCGGGTACTTATCAGATGTTTTGTTTCGTGTTAAAAGCTTTCGTATTAAAAGTTATACGACCCAGACTATGTTTTAATATCGTATATTTCAAATAACATAGTTGGCCTTATTTTGCCTCGTATGGCTTGTACCATATCACTATTCTGAAAATCTAGATATTTTATAAATTTTCTCGTTTTGCGAAAAATTACGTTTTCCAGGCTCCTTTGGGTGTTAAAAGCCCCCCAAAAATCGCATTTGTATTTAATTAAATTATGGGACTTTTAATTATACCATTTTTTTGTATTTTTGAATTATTCAAAATTTTTGGGAATTTTTGGCATATATATTGTATATATTAAATATATAAAAATTAGAAATTAATACTCAAAAATTATAAAATTAGGGGCCAATTAATTTTATTAGATGTATAATTAGGGCCTTATTTTTAATTAGGAGTATTATTTTTACTACTATAAATAGCCTAATTTTTATTTAATTATTTATAATTAATAATTACAAATCAGAAAAATCTCTGGAATTCGGGTCGGACTTTTGAATTCGGGTTGCACAATCAAGCAATGATTTTGATCTGATTTCTGTACCAAATCAAGTCGTTCAAGTACTCAAATCAAAGGTTTTGATGTGTTCTTTCTGTTTCTAATATCAATTATAAATCTTCAATTTCGAATTCTAGGGTTCATGTCTGATTTGGGTCTTTTTGATTCTGGGGTTATTAAATGATTTTGATGATTGATATAACTTCTCTGTGATGTTTGCAATCGATTTATGCTACTTAATTGAACGAACGATTCATGGATAGTAAAATTCGATTATTAGGGTTTATGTTAATTTTTGATTTATACGTTTTTGAGTTTGAATGATTTTTGGTTACTGAGATGTTAGGGCTTTGATTGTAGATGTTATAAGCTTTGATCTAAGCTATAGAATGTGGAGTTTCATGTACAGTTGAAGAAAAACGAGAGTTGGCCGGAGTTTGATTTGATTTCGTCGGAGATGGAGATTACGAGATGATTTTGGTTAGTTTTGGCCGGAGTTTGATTGTTGTAGTTAATTAGAACTGAAAGCCTGTAAAAAAACACACCAAACGGTGTTTTTTGGCCTAAAAACGGGTCACCGGAATCCTGGCTGGTCGCCGGATTTTGGGAATTTTCCGGTCATGTTCTTCATGACCCGGATTTAACCCGTTTGACCCGTTCATTTGACCCATTTTTGGTCGATTATGTCAGAGGTTCATTTTCTGACAAATGTTTCTGGATTTCCAATTTTCAATTTATTTTTATAATTCATAAAAATCAGTTTTATTTATTTTCTAAATTGATTAATTAATTATTTATTTAATTGATTCATTTTATAAATAATTCTGAAATATTTTCTAAAATTCAAAATTAATTATTTTCTTTAATTATTTATTATTTATTTATTACTTATAAATTATTTAAAAATGATTAATTATTTGATAATTAATCAAATTATTTTCAAAAATATAATAAATTCATTATAATTCCAAAAATTATAGAAAAATCATTTTTAATTCTGATTTTTCCTAAATAATTATTTAAAAATATTTTTGAAGTTAAACTATTTTGAATAATTAATTACATTGAATAATAAATTGATTTATTATTATTTATTGAATAATAATTGAACTGTTTATCCGATTTAAACGAAACCAAAACCCTTCGACTTGGAAAAATGATATGTTTTCAATAAAAATAGTTCTAAATCCTATTTTTTTTGGAAACGAGTCGGATTTCGATATTTATTTACCTATATGCTTTATTACTTATAGTGACGAGTCCAATAAATACCGAAGATTAGGAAATGAGCCAAATATTGTTCAGTAATGCGAATAGCGAGTCAATTTCGATTCTAAAAATTATTTTCAAGCCTAGAATGAATATGTGACTTATGTTCTATGTGAATTATATGGTTAATCGAGTCTTATTTGATTAGTAATTATTATGTGAGTCAATTGCATACGTACAGGTGGGCTACGTGAAGTCAGTTTGAGATGCGATTGAGATACAAGTTGACTGAATAAGCATCTTTCTTTGATAGAGACGAAGCTAACAAGGCGGACCGAGCCAGTGATAGACAACAGTGATATACTTGTGATAGATTGCGTAACAGGCAAGTTTCCCCTATTCTAAATTCAGAATAGTGAATTGCTTTCAGATTCTTATCGCTATTACATACACTGCTATATAATTGTCGATCTTTTGTTCATATTTCATTTTGATTCATGATTTCTCCTAATTCATTAAATCTTCTACTTATATTCCAATATATTATATATATATAAATATCCTGATATATTCCGATGTTGGGATATATCAAAACACACAGATTGTTCCGGTTGCTCATCTGTGGACTGGATGATGACGATTAGGAACAGGTATACACTTGATCCTAAGGACCGGAAATTAGCCGGATCCTTGTGTTGGGCCGTAGAGCCTGGGTACCCGAATGGCTATATACATAGAGGTGTAGATCTGCACTGTATCATGGCTGATCAGCAAGATATATGTGTGAACTTGTGTCTAGTCTAGTTTATAGTTACTCGCCAATAGTGGCCTTCGTTCTCTCTTAAAAAATTCATAGTTACAGATACACTCAGATTACCGATTCATTTAGCTTTATTATAATACTGTTTATATATTATGGACTTGTTGAGTAAATTTTGGCTCACCCCTTTGTTGTTATTCACCTTGTTTGCTTCAGTCTAGAAAAAGAATGAAACCTATCCGGACTCGCATGGTAAAGAAGCGTGTCAAGCAGCAGGACCCTCTAATAGCAAAAGTGTTACTTCCAATTCAGGAAGAGAGCTTTGAGCAACCTGAGCAGGTGTAGTGTAGATAGTTATGGTGTGAGTTTGAATAAAATGAATTTAGTTTAAAACATGTTTAAATGGTTTGTAATAAAGAGAGTTCTATGAGATTTTACATTTGGTTTGTAATAAAGATAGTGTGTTTTTATGTTTTCATACCTCAACCAGAAAAGATCCTGGATAGAATAGAAGGGGTTAGATATATGTTTATATTATTATGATACAAGTTTGTATTACTTTGCTGATTAGCAAGTAACCCCAAGATCTAGACCCCGAATTTAGAGGGCGTTACAGGTTGGCATCAGAGCTATAGGTTTTGGTCCCTGAAACAAGAACATTAGGATTAAGATAGGAAGATCATAGAAGATAGGAATAGGAGTTTTAGGATTTAGATAGCTTTTAAGACTAGGAATTTATAAGTTCTAGGATTGCTGAGTGACCCCTTTTTCTTGCTTTGTTATATTAGCAGATGGCATCATCATCATCATCTTCTGAGCAACTTCAGAAGCCAGTACTACCACAGGAGCCAGTACTACCAGCCCCATAGCAGCTTCCAGATCTTGATATGTTTGATTCTATGGAGTTTTTTGAGTCGTTGATACCACCTCCATTACCTTTAGAGTATCAGTTCATACCTGAGGTTGAGGCAGAGTTTCCACCGGCTATAGTTTTACCTCCTTTGCCTGTGTATGCTCCAGTTCCAAAGGTGTTTCAGATGGCCCCAGTCGAGGGGATGGGAAAGCATGATATAGGGTAACAGTTAGGATTGCCTCAGCAGGGTGTTACTAGGATACCCAGGGTTCAGTCACAGGAGTCAGTTAGACATGTCAGAGAGCCGAATATGGTATCGTATCATAAGTTCACCATGAGAGAGACTATGTGCATTATTGGAGATCTCAGTACGGAGAGATTATGTGATTGTTCGATCAGAGGGATTGAGGACCGCTAGCCGCACTCCAGCCAGATTATCTGATGAGATAGAGGTTACAGCAGACCGTTTACAGTGATTCGCTTGAGTTGGATGCATTGATGCATGATGGGACACATACCTATGTAAAGTTTCATCGTGCCACTCGTCTTGCACAGTCAGTTATTGAGACTCTTCACCAGGAGTTGAGCCGTATTTCGCCAGGGTTCTGAGATATGATAGTGGATCAGAGATGTTGTAGTATATGTGATATATGTGGATAGAGGCAGCTATAGTATGGTCATACTAGATGTGTATGTGTGTATCTAGTTTTGATGTGTGTTCCCAGTGGTTATGATAGACTCTATGTTAAACTTTTGTATCAAGCATTAACACCTGATGCTAGTGTCTGTTATATAAAATAATTTTTTTTCAACTTTCTCTTTCATTTATTTAAAATTTTAGTCTTTACATCATTTACATTTACTTTACTGCTTTATAGTCTTTCCATATCTTTAAATTTTGTTTATTTTTTAAAAGATAAATGAAATGTTTAAAATGATGTTGTTCAGTTTATTTATTTAACATTTTAAACTATTTCAAATGATTTGTTTAAAATCATAAATTGTTAAAATTTTTATTTTAATATAATTTAAATTGTTTCTTTATCCACTATCAACTTTAGTAAAATTATTAAAAAAACTGTTTGTTTTATTATCAGAAAAATGGAACCAAAAAGAAAGACCAGAACTGAAACCTCCAACAACAACTCTAAGGAACAGAATAATAACCCATGAACCAAATGTTCCATCTGATGCAATAACAGATGGTAATGATGCAGCAGCAGATGCAGCAATAACAACAACAGTTTCAGTAGCAAATGTTACAACAACCACCTCGTCCTGAACCTCAGATACCACCAGTTGTGCCTGTTATTACTTTTAAGCAGTTTCTGTCAATTAAGACTCTAGAATTTGAGGGCGCATCAGATCCTACTAAGGCTAGGGCTTGGTTGAAAGAAATGGAGAAAGCGTTCACGCTTGTGAGAGTTGAAGAGGATCAGAAGACTGATTTTGCTAGCTATTTCTTGAAGGGAGAGGCTAATTATTAGTGGGAATCGAAGAAATCTTTAGAAGGCGAAGGTATCGTGGTATCATAACTTAGAAAAGGTTCACTGAATTATTTCTAGAGAAATATTTTCCTCACTATATGAAGAACCAAATGGAAATCAAGTTCTTGGAATTGAAGCAGGGGAACACATCGGTGACTGAATATGAAACCAAGTTTACGGAATTGGCTAGGTTTGTTCCAGAACAGGTTGATACTGATGAGAAACGGGCTAAGAGATTCCAAAAGGGATTGCAACCATGGATTGGTAGCCATGATCATTGAAGGGGAAAATGAGATGTCCCAAAAGGAAAAGGGACAAGGGAATTTTCAGAACCGTTTAACAAGAAGCCAGGATTTCAAGCTCGAGCAAATATGAACTTCAAAAGGATAGGATAAGGCAATCAGAGAGCAGATAATCATTTCCAAGCTCCAAACCCGCAGGGAATGATTATACCACCATTGCTATACTGCAAGACATGTGGTCAGAAATATACGGGCATCTGTAATAAAGAAAATGTGACATGCTTCAAGTGTAAACAGAAAGGGCACTATTCCAATGAATGTCCAGCAGGGAGAATAGAAGTTACTTGTTTCCAGTGCGGGAAGAAAGGGCATGTTTCCAGGGATTGTAGAGGAACAACGATGGCGGCCAGTGTTCCAAAAGTATTGGCATTACCTCCACCACCATGTAGAGTTAACCTAGAGCAAGGATTTTTAATATGACTATGAAGGAAGCTGTGCATAGTCCAAGTGTGATTACAGGTACGCTTTCTATGAACTCATTTAATGCAAAAGTATTGATTAATTCTAGAGCCACAAGATCCTTTATTTCTGAAGAATTCATTGATAAGATATGTTGTGAAATTCAACAGTTGGGCGAGACGTTAATTATAAAATTAGCGAATGACGATCAGGTGCCTGTAAATCAAGTATGTCCCGAGTGCGATATTGAGATAGGCGCACATCACTTCTCAGTTGACTTGATAACTTTCAAGTTAGGGGAGTTTGATGTTATTCTAGGGATGGATTGGTTAACCAGTAATAATGCTCAGATCGATTGTGCGAATAAAAAAATAAAATTGCGAATGACGAAAAATGCAACGGTAATATTTAAAGGTGAGAAACAGCGGAAAAAGTATCTGACAATGATACAGACTAAATGATTGCTACGACAAGGATGTAAAGTTTATTTAGATTATTTGTTAGATACTGAAAAGGAAAGTCCAAGGATAGAAAATATTCCCGTTGCGTGTGAATTTTCTGATGTCTTTCCAGATGAACTTCCGAGATTACCGCCGGATCGAGAAATTGAATATACTATTGATTTAGCGCCAGGTACGGGACCAGTTTCGAAAGCTCTGTATCGAATGACACCGGTTGAAATGAAAGAATTAGACACACAATTACAAGATCTTCTAGATAAATGAATTATAAGCCCCAATGTATCCCCATGAGGTGCACATGTGTTGTTTGTTAAGAAGAAAGACGGCAATATGCAATTATGTATCGATTATCATGAGCTGAATAAATTGACTATAAAAACAAGTATCAATTACCATGAATCGATGATTTGTTTGATCAGTTAAAAGGAGCCACATGGTTTTCCAAAATAAAATTGAGGTCGGGATACCATCAATTGAAGATTAAGGCTGAAGATATTCTCAAAACTGCTTTTCATACCAGATATGGACATTATAAATTCCTTATAATGGCATTCGGTTTGACTAATGCACCAGCAACATTTACGGATTTGATGAACATAGTATTCAAGAGATACTTGGACAAGTTTATGATTGTATTTATTGATGACATTTTGATTTACTCGAAGACCGAAGAAAAACATGTCGAGCATTTAGGGATTGTTTTGGAAATATTAAGAAAAGAATTGCTTTATGCGAAATTTTTAAAATGCGAATTTTGGTTAAGAGAAGTATAATTTTTGGGTCATATTATCAGTACTGAAGGAATCAAAGTTGATCCATCAAAGATTGAAGCCGTATTGTATTGGGAAATGCCAAAGACACCGACGGAAGTTAGAAGTTTCTTGGGATTGACAGGTTATTATAGCATATTTTTAAAGATTTTTACGAAGATAGCTACGCCACTAACCAAGTTGACTTAAAAGAATGAAAAGTTCATATGGAATGAAAAATGTGAAGAAAGTTTCCAGGAATTGAAGAACCGACTGGTGACAGTACATGTACTAGTACTACTAGATGAGGAGGGAGATTTCATTATTTACAGTGATGCATCCTACCGAGGGCTGGGACGTGTATTAATGCAGTACAGTAACGTAATCGCATATGCTTCTAGACAACTGAAACCTCATGAACAGAAATATCCTACGCATGATCTAGAATTAGCAGCAATCGTGTTCGCACTAAAACTTTGGAGATATTATCTTTACGGCTAGAAATGTAAAATTTACACGGATCATAAAAGTCAAAAATATATCTTTACGCAGAAGGAACTCAACATGAGATAGCGAAGATGGCTCGAATTGATCAAGGATTATGATGTTACAATCAGTTATTATCCAGGAAAAGCAAACGTCGTGGCCGATGCGCTAAGTTAAAAAGAGAGATTGAATATGTTAACTTCTTCAGAAGAACTAATCAAAGAATTTGGGAAATTAGAAATTAAAATTCATATTCCAGGGGAATCCACTGAAATGAACTATGCGATGACATTTCATCCAGAATTATTGGAAAAGATTCAAAAATGTCAGGAAGAAGTAATGAGTTAAGAAGACGACAGCCTAACAGGAGAAGAAATCACAAGTCAAAAAGATGATAAAGGAATTCTACAATTTTCATCAAGAATCTGGATACCTAATGTACCAGAATTGAAAGAAGAAATCCTACAGGATGCTCACAACTCAAGATATTCCATACATCCAGAAAGCACAAAGATGTATCGAGATTTAAAAGAAAACTTTTGGTGGCCAAACATGAAGAAAGAAATAGCATAGTGGGCAAGTAAATGCTACACATGCCAATGAGCCAAAACAGAACATCAATGTCCAAGAGGATTACTACAACCAATGGATATTCCAGAATGGAAATGGGAACTTCTAGTAATGGATTTTGTGATAGGATTTCCACGAACCAGAGAAAATCATGATGCAATCTGGGTAATCATCGATAGACTAACGAAGTCAGCACATTTTCTTCCAATCAACGAAAGGTTTTCGCTCGACAAGTTAGTGCACTTATATCTTAAAGAAATTGTGATGCGACATGGAGTTCATGTATCCATTGTATCTTATCGAGACCCATATTTCAATTCAAGATTCTGGAGATAGTTTCAGGAATGCCTTGGTACTAAGTTAAATATGAGTACCGTTTACCATCCGCAAACAGATGGACAAAGTGAAAGAACGATTCAAATAATTGAAGATATGTTACGTGTATGTGCAATTTATTTTGAAGGCAGGTGGGACGAACATTTACCATTAGTAGAAATTTCTTAGAACTACAGCTATCATGAAAGCATTGGAATTCCACCTTATGAAGCTTTATACGGAAGGAAATGCAGATCACTTGTGTATTAGGATGAGGTTTGTTAACGCAAAATTCTAGGTCCAGAATTGATTCAGCAGATCAAGGAAAAAGTAGATCTTATCAGGAAGCGACTCGAAGCAGCGCAAAATCGACAACATAAATATGCAGATCAAACCAGAAAGGATATGGATTACCAAGAAGGAGAGCATGTGTTATTAAAAGTATCGTCATGGAAAGGATTAACCAGATTTGGCAACAAAGGTAAACTGAAGCCCCGATATGTTGGTCCATTTGAAATCTTGAAGAAAGTTGGGAAAGTTGCGTACTAATTAGCTTTACCGCCCCATATGCAGCATTTTCGTAATATGTTTCACGTGTCAATGCTTGAGAGATTTAATCCTTATTCTAAACATGTAATAGAATATGAGCCAGTAGAGATTCAAGCTGATTTGTCTTATGTAGACCAACGAATAAGAATTCTAGATCGGCAAGAGCGAGTATTGAGAAATAAATCTGTACCTTTAATACGAGTTTTGTGGAGAAATCCTATAGTTGAAGAGTCAACCTGGGAACTTGAGAGTGAAATGATAGAAAAGTATCCCCAGTTATTTTCTTAGCGAGATTCTGATGACGGAATCCTATTAAGGGGAAAGATGTAATGACTGGGAAATTACGCTTGTATTATATCCTAATAAAGCTAAACTATGTGTTTTATTATGTCAGTTAAGTGTATTCAATCATAAAACCCTAATTGTTACATGTTACGTGTGTTCTGTATCGTCAGGATATTTATCGGGTATTTTGTTTCCTGTTAAAAGCTTTCGTATCAAAAGTTATACGACCCGGACTATTTTTAATAACTGATATTTCAAATAAAATAACCGGCCTTAGTTTGCCTAGTATGGCTTGTACCATATCGTTATTCTGAACATCTAGATATTTTATAAATTTTCTAGTTTCGCCAAAAATGATTTTTTTCCGGGCATCTTTGGGTGTTAAAAGCCCCACAAAAATCACTTTTTTTATAAAATTATGGGACTTTTAATTATACCATTTCTTTGTATTTTTGAATTATTCACAATTTTTGGGAATTTTTGGCATATATATTGTATATATTAAATATTTAAAAATTAGAAATTAATACTGAAAAATTATAAAATTAGGGGCAAATTAATTTTATTAGATGTATAATTAGGCCCTGAATTTTAATTAGGAGTATTATTTTTACTACTATAAATAGCCTAATTTTTTATTTAATTATTTATAATTAATAATTAAAAATCAGAATAATCAGAAATTTCTCTGGATTCGGGTCGGACTTTTGAATTCGGGTTGCACAATCAAGTAGTGATTTTGATCTGATTTCTGCACCAAATCAATTACTCAAATCAAATATTTTGATCTGTTCTTTCTGTTTCTAATATCAATTTAATGTTTTAATTTATAAATCTTCAATTTCGAATTCTAGGGTTCATGTCTGATTTGGGATTTTTTGATTCTGGGGTTATTGAATGATTTTGATGATTGATATAGCTTATTTATGATGTTTTCAATCGATTTATGCTAGTTAATTGAACGAACGATTCCTCAATATTGAAATTCGATTATTAAGGTTTATGTTAATTTTTGATATATAAGTTTTTGAGTTTGAATGATTTTTGGTTCCTGAGATGTTAGGGCTATGATTGTAGATGTTATAAGCTTTGAGTTTGATGAAGAAAAATGATAGTCAGTCGGAGTTTGATTTGATTTCGTCGGAGATGGAGATTACGGGATGATTTTCGTTAGTTTTGGTCGGAGTTTGATTGTTGTAGTTGATTAAAACTGAAACCCTGTGAAAAACACACCAAACAGTGTTTTTTTGGCCTGGAAACACGGGTCACTAGAATCCTTGCTGGTCGCCGGATTTTGGGAATTTTCTGGTCTTGTTCTTCATGACCCGGATTTGACCTGCTTGACCCGTTCATTTGACCCGTTTTTGATCCATTTTATCATAGGTTCATTTTCTGACAAATGTTTTTGGATTTTCAATTTTTATTTTATTTTTATAACTTATAAAAATCAGTTTTATTTATTTTATAAATTGATTAATTAATTATTTAATTAATTGATTTATTATATAAAAATTTTTGAAATATTTTCTAAAATTCAAAATTAATTATTTTTTAATTATTTATTATTTATTTATTACTTATTAATTATTTAAAAATGTTTAATTATTTTGATAATTAATCAAATTATTTTTAATAAATCATAATAAATTCATTTTAATTCCAAAAATTATGGAAAAAATCATTTTTAATTCTGATTTTTCCTAATTAATTATTTTAATTTTTTTGAGGTTCAATTATTTTGAATAATTAATTATATTTAATAATAAATTGATTTATTCTTATTTATTGAATAATAATTGAACTATTTATCCGATTTGAACGAAACGAAAGCCCTGTGACTCGGAAAAATGACTTATTTTCAATAAAAATAGTTCTAAATCCTAATTTCTTTTGGAAACGAGTCGGCTTTAAATATTTATTTATTTATATGCCTTATTACTTATAGAGACGAGTCCCATAAATTCCGAAAATTAGGAAACGAACCAGATATTGTTCAGTAATGCGAATAGCGAGTCAATTTCGATTCTAAAAGTTATTTTAAAGCCTAGAATGAATATGTGACTTATGTGCTATGTGAATTATGTGGTTAATCGAGTCTTATTTGATTAGTAATTATTATGCGAGTTAATTGTATATGTAGGAGTAGATGATAAGGGCTACATGAAGTCGGTTTGAGATGCGATTGAGATACGAGTTGACTGAATAAGCATCTTTTTTTGATAGAGACGAAGCTAACAAGGCGGACCGAGCCAGTGATAGAGAACGATGATATAATTGTGATAGATTGCGTAGAGGCAAGTTTCCCCCTATTCTAAATTCAGAATAATGAATTACTTTCATATTCTTATCACAGTTATATACACTGCTATATAATTGTCGATCTTTTGTTCATATTTCATTTCGATTCCTGATTTCACCTAATTCATTTAATAATCTATACATATTCCAATATATTATATATATATAAATATATCCTGATATATACTGATATTGGGAGACATCAAAGTATACTGATTGTTCCGGTTGCTCATCTGTGGACTGGATGATAACGATTAGGATCAGGTATGCACTTGATCCTAAGAACCGGAAATTAACCGGATCCTTGTGTTGGGCCGTAGAGCCTGGGTACCCGAATGGATCTATATATAGATGTTATTCCCTTGACAATATAGCAAGAATTACAGAAGGGGGGTTGAATGGAATTCTTGAACCTTTTTCTTAAAATAAAAATGTTCAAACTCGAATATAGATATAAGTGTTTTGATTAGCACAATGCGGAATAAAAACTTAATTGAATCAAAACATAAGTAATTAAAAACAAGAGTCTTTAAAAACTTTCTGGTGGATTTAAACAATTCCACCAGAGATATATATTATATATCGAGAGAACTCTGTGTGCAAGGATGCTCACAGCTGCTTACAAATTGAACTACTGAGAATACAGAGAAATGCTAATAATTCTGCTTACAAAGATTTCTCTGTTTGTGTATCTCAGTTCTCTTGTTTCTATTTGCTATGTTCTTGGTTTATATATTACCAAGATTACAAAGTCAAAAATACTGAATAAATATAAAAACTATCAGTCTTAAGCTTTGCTACTTTTCATCCTCTATTACCCAGTTAATGGGCTTCCATAGTAGATTTGTATACACCTCGACGCCTGTGCCCTGTTGTCACTGTTCAACTGCTGTTTGAATTCTTTATATGATCATCTGTTGGACTTTATGAACATCCGTTGGATATATGATCATCCGTCGACTGCTATATTAAACATCCGTTGATAGTCATTTGATCATCCGTCGATGGCTTTGTTAATCATCCGTCGGTAGCTATTTTAGCACTTGACTTCATTTCACTTATGCAGAATTACAAGACATCATTTATATACAATTAATCAACCTATTATGTATATCTAGTTAAAGTCAACATGACTTATAGGCTACTACAGAATCTATACAAAGATGTATACAGAACTGTGCTACAGAGTCATTATTACATAAGCTACTCACTCGATGGATAATAAGTCATCATCCGTTGGGACTATAATGAGTTATCCGTCGGGACTATAATTCTTATCCGTCGAGTGCTACATTATTTCACTAAGTAAAATCTACTTAGATGATTTGTTTATGAAATCATCAAGTACACAACATATGCACAACAATCTCCCCCAATTTATGTCTACTGGAATTGTAGCCATAAATTAAGAGATACTTGATGATAACAAAACATCCTCAACATACAGCTTTAAAGATAAGTAGATAATTCTAAAAGTGCTTCAATTAATCAAAATGTACAAAGTTTGGCTCACAGTCATTTCAAGATGCTCCTCTAGTCTGAGCAGATTTTTCTAGTTTCTTGAAGGTCTGGATCTTCTTCCAAGCTTTCTGTTGTTTTCATCAATCTGATTTTGGAGCTGCCTGTGGAATTCCAGTTCATCAGATTCTGAGAGATCTAGCTTTTCTTGCATTTCCAAGAGAGTCTCATTGCTAGAGATGCTCAATTGGTCTTCTAACCTGAAGAATCTTCTCACACCTTTGTCATCCATGAACTCCATCAGCCAGTAGGGCCTTAGATGCACTCTTCTCCCTGTGTATGGGATGACTAGAGTCTTTGGGAGTGCATCTTTAGCTCTAATGTCACACCCCCAACTTAACCAGCAAAATTAAATATAACTATTATATTATTTAAAAATAAATAAACATAACCAAATCCAAGATCTTACAGTTTAGGGTTTGGAACAGCCCAACACTACCATCTATTACAGCTGATTTTAAATATCGAGTCCTCACACAAAACTACTAACTCTTATTCTACATGATCTCGAACATAAGCATCAGCATCACAGGTCTTACGGGCGGTCTGCTTGAATCTAACCATAGCTGCTAGCTGTAATATCAGGGTAAAGCAAGGAGTGAGCCAAATGCTCAACAAGTGCTAAACAGTACGATACAAAATATAAATCTAGATATATATTAAAGAATAACAATGGAAAGACATAACCAATGATAACGAGAGATAAAACTTTGGGTGATGGCATCATTTTGCTTGTATCAAAACAATTTCAAAACCATATCTTAATCAGAATCATTTTATGACGCTACGGATTACAGTCGGTGATCAGCCGCGAAGTAATCCCGAACCTCGTTGGGTTCTAGAACATTAATGGGAATCCCTAGGCAACTTTTAAGCCTAATATAAGTGTGGAAAGGACTCGTGTCTCAGTTCAGATCCACTATTCAAAGAAAACATTTATCCCCTTTTGGGACTGAAAACCCACATTTTATTTATTTCAAAAATTGATGCCGAATTATAACAAAATCTCTTTTAACAGTAAGCATTTTTATCAAGGGATTATAGACCAACTCGAAACACGGGAAATATGGTACTAAATCTCAGGGCCATGATCCACTAAACTTTACTCCATTAGGGTAACGAAAAGGTTTTCATATATAAAACTTGGACAAGAAAATTTAGTGAGGCTATTGGATATTATGTAGGGGTAATGCCAAACTGGGCTTAAAGCAATGGTTTTTTGTCAAGGCACAAGTGCTGGATCATCAAGAAGATAAGTTTCATGAATACTAAGGGTGTTAAGGTATGAAGAAATGATCTTTAACTCGGGTTATATCAGAATTGTCAAGCTTTAAGATAAGAAAGAGGGGTATCAATCAATGAGGAATCACTTTGATAAATATCTGGCTTTCAGGGTTCAAGGTAAGGTTCTATAGGGGTTCAAGTATCAGGATGAGATATCAATACTTAGGAATCATCAGCATGTTAACCAAGAGAATCAACCAAGAGTTATAAATACCCTTTCTTTTATCATGGCATTCAAAATTACTTTAATATACTATCATGATAAGACTTTTGAACTACTTTACAATATGTACTCGAGGGTTCATGGCATTTTTATATGATTCAAGGATAAACATAAGATACGCTTGATTTAAATATATCAAAATGACTCAGGATAGTTGCATCGATATATATGAACTATTTACAGTGAATACGAAAGACAAGTTGAATCACTTGCCTTGAGAAAGGCTGGTCTGGTCTGTCTGGTAGGAGCAACTGGAAGCTTCACTCGACCTTTATGGCAAGTTTTCCCTCGTCTCGAGATCCTACATAAATAATAATAATCCTCGTTATAATATATTCTCACCAACTTAATCTATTCACATCCCGTAATTTAAACACAAATGGCACTTAGGCCTATATGCACTTAATTTGTATTCACCTTCAAAATATACTTGCACACAAAGCCACATATACTCACATATCATATTTTAATACCAAATATTACCATATACACCATAATGCAACACTAGGCTTGGATGATCTCGACTCACAACTTAAGCCACTTGGTCGCTAAACTAGACAAAGTCTTCAAATTTTGGCTTCCTAACTCGGTGTGTCTTTACTAAACTATCCTAGACCTATTGACCCTCACTTGGGCCTTTTTCTCTACTGACCTTATACTATCTTACAACTATGGTGGTCAACCTAAATCTCACTCCTAAGTGTTCTAAAACTATGTGATAAGTGAAAGTGCTCACTGGTGCAAATTTCAGAATGACATCTCTGGTTTCTTGAGTGCATTAGACACCCTTAAACTATAGGTTTTCCTTCAAAACTTTTACACAAGACTCTCCTGACCTTAGGGCATCTCCCAAACTTTATGTGGCTCAAAGGCCTGGCTTGGGCCTTCGTGGGCCTAAGCTTAAAGTCCATGGTTCCCCTGTTTTTCTGGGCAGAAAATGCCCTGACTTGAATTAACTTGTAACACATGGTTCTAACTCATATCCTATGAACTATGGTTGGGAAAACTTCTCTGACACTCCCTCTAACTAAGGCCCAATAGGGCCTAATGAGGGCCTACCCATGACATGGTCAAATCTCCCTATTTCTAAGTTGCAACAAAATTGTCCCCTGTTGGACAGATTTTGTTATTCTACTTGTGCACCTAACCAAACGACATACAAACCTCCAACCAACACCTAAAACCTTTTATATACTCCCAATAATAACTTCTGGTGGATTGGGCCTCAAAGTGCACATCAATGACATGGTCAAAACTCACTCTAAACCTCAGGGTACTAAACTGATTTTCTGCAGAAACTATAACTCTCCTTTCTCCAAGGTTTTGACTTGACAAACTCAACCACCAACAACCCAATACCCAAACCAAGACTTAAACATGGTGATCTACTGAACTAACTCCCTTATACTCAAAATAATCTTGGTGGAGATCATCCTTACCTAAGGTGCAATCATGGCAAAACAAAAGAAACCACATTTCACAACTCACAAATCATCAAGTTTTTGAAAATAACAAGTTATGTTTTTTTTATAAAATATACCCGAATTATTACCATGCATCAAGGAACACTAATCAATATTAACACCTTATTCCTACTGAAATTAAAGCTTACTAACAAAATCTTTCCAAATGATCAAAATCTTATAACATTCTAAGAGAAATCCACATGCATGCATGTCTTCAAGTTTTACCAACCAAAGCAACATGTTTTCTAAATATATTTCACCATGAAATTGACATGCAAGCCTAGCATAAGCTATATCTAGATGATCACTTAGCATGCAAAGAGTTTCATCAAATTTTCACTACAAGATTCATGCCATTATCACATAAACATACAAAGATTGAACAAAGCAACAAGAATGATCTCAAGGACCATTCATTCGGCTCCCTTAAGGTCATGGCCGAATGAAATAGAAGGGAAATGGCCATTCAACATCAAGAGTTTCCTTCTCAAGACTTGGAACTTCACCATTCCTTGTAGTCCTCTCAAAAACAACCTTAAATCCATAAGAATCAAGGTTGTACTTTGAGTTTCAACTAAAACCTTGACATGCAACCTTAAAACTTAAACTTTTTACTCAAAACTCCTTGAAATATATGTGATCATGATATGGGAAGTAGTATTTACTTGTATAGAAGGTGAGAGCTTAATGAGGAATGGAGAAAATAGGGAGGGGGGAATTCTCGGCTAAAACCCGAGAGTGAGAGAGAGGAGGAGGGAGGGAGGAGAAAGTGTGGTGTGAGTGGAGTGAATGATCATGCCATTTGCTTGCTTTATGGTTTTTGATTTGACAAAATGTGAGTGGGAATGAGAATTGACAAGACTAACCTTCCAATTATACTTGGATCATTTTGCATGCAAGGGCAAAGAAGGAATTTGGCAAGTACAATAAGAGTTAGTGGGGTTGGAATTGTCTCTTTAGCCCTTTAAATTGAATAGAAAATGATTTGCATGCAAGGGCAACCATGTAATTTGCTAATTATGACAACTAAAATTTATAAAGATTTATTTTTATAAAATAAAATACAAGTTCAAAAATTATAAAATTTATACCATAAAATAACTTGGATTTTTAGAAATTTTATAAAACCACTTTTGAAATATGTGAACAAAATAACTTTTAAAAAAGAAATTTATTCAAGGTTTAAAATATTCCTTATAAATCAAAAATAAAAGAAATAAATAAACTTTTGCTTTGAAAAATCATATACCACATAACGCAAATTTAAGACGCAGAAATTCTCATTCACACAAGCATACAATAGTTGAATATATTGGTATTCGGTTTTAAAATTGCACCAAATTTACAAATAGTATTACATGAAAATACCGGTTGTAACATCTAATACTCCTTAGTTCTTCAATCTTCTTCAATACTAGTCTTCTTACAGTTACATTGAACCCAAAGTTCTTCTTGAAGGATGAATAAACTTTAATCAGTGGCCACTGAACCTCCCTTCCTCCTTTGTACTTGAACACTAACCTTTCAGGTAGGTTCCTGTATGCATCAATTCCCCTCACTTCATCCAGTTCATCCAGATAGAGGTTTAGATCTGAAAATTCTTTGATGTCACACAAGTACAAGTAGTCTCCCTTATTGACTTTGGGTTGAGCTTTAACTACCAATTTGGATTTGAGAGGTGACAGCTTCACTTTCTTGACTGCCCTTGACTTTGTCCTTTTTGGCTTGCTAAGGATTGGTAAACTGAAGTCGGGAATTGGTATG